>NC_132785.1:75314998-75617975 GCF_048418805.1 Vulpes vulpes
ATATATATATATATATATAGTACATGTTGCTGATAGAAAATTTGGCAAATATAGCAAAATGTGAAAAAAAGTTAAAATCAACCACATTCTTAAAATTTTTTCTTATTAATATCTTGATATATGTCCTTCCATGTTGCATATGCTCATACAGTTTTCATTTTTTGAGGAAATTATGTTCTTTTTTTAAAGATTTTATTTATTCATAAGAAACACAGAGAGAAGGCAGAGACATAGGCATAGAGAGAATCAGGCTCCTCACAGGGAGACCGATGTGGGACTTGATCCCCAGACTCCAGGATTACGCCTGGATGCTCCAGGATGCTCAACCACTGAGCCAACCAGGCGTCCCAGGAAATCATGTTCTATATAAAGTCACAGCAAATAATGAATTTGTGAATACCAAACCATGAGCCCTGAACCAGAAGTATGAGGCTTAGGTTCCTATGAGCTTCTCGCTACAATATTTTTATCAATTGATCAACACATGACTTTGTTTTATGTGTGTTTTAGTTTGAAGACAGTTTATTCATTCATTTGTTCATTCATTCATTCATTCATTCATTCATTCATGAGAGACACAGAGAGAGTGGCAGAGACACAAGCAGAGGGAGAAGTAGGCTCCATGCAGGGAGCCCAATGTGGGACTCGGTTCCAGGACTCTGGGATCATGACCAGACACTCAAACACTGAGCCACCCTGGTGTCCCTGAAGACAGTGTATTTAATATGTATCGTTAATCAGTTACTATTGAACTCATGGCCAACAGCACTAAAGTTCCTGCCCAAATTCACCTTATCCAACACAGGTATTTTCTCCATGAAGCATACCGTAGCCTTCTTGCACATAGGAACATTAGGCCACACTTCAGCACTAGGTTTGAAATCAACAAAAAGCACAGAAATGTGAACTACACAGCAGTAAATAGACCATGAAAAGAACCCATGAAACAAGGGAGCAGGGTTGCCTTGCTCAACCACAGCTGAGAATGGGCTTGTTGGGAGACTCAAATTTTTTGCCACTTTGTAGAAGTCCACAAATGACTGCAAAAACATGGAGATTATTGGTTTGAGGATTACAAATAAATTTCAGAGAATAGATGAATTCACAAATACAGAATCCACAAATAATAAGGGTTGATTACATATTGTAACGTTTCTAAAAAAAAAAAAGATTAATTTTTTTGACATGCACAGAGAGCATAAGCAGGTGGAGCAACAGGCAGAGGGAGAAGGAGAAACAGGCTCCCCACAGTGTAGGGAGCTGGATGTGGGACTCAACCCCAGGACCCTAGGATCATGACCTGAGGTGAAGGCAGATGCTTAACTGACTGAGCCACCCAAGTGCCCCATAACATGTTTTATTCACTTAAAAATATCTGGATTTCGATGGATCTATAGTAGTCCAAGATATGAATGTACCATGATTTGACCATTTTTCTAGTCTTGGACATTTAGTTTGTTTTCAAAATTTTCTTTTTTTTTCTTATTCTTCAATGTAGATCTTTATTCATATCTGTTATTGTATATATTTCTGTAAGAGGAATTGTGATTCTAGTCTTTATTATTATTTTTAAAAGATTTTATTTATTCATGACAGACACAGAGAGAGAGAGAGGCAGAGACAAAGGCAGAGGGAGAAGCAGGCTCTATGCAAGGAGCCTGACGTGGGACTCAATTCCGGGTCTCCAGGACCATACCCCAGACTGAAGGCTCGCCAAACCGCTGGGCCATCGGGGCTGCCCGAGTCTAGTCTGTCTGTCTGTCTGTATTTATTTATTTATTTTAGATTTTTAAAATTTATTTATTCATGATAGACATAGAGAGAGAGAGAGACAGAAACACAGGCAGAGGGAGAAGCAGGCTCCATGTCGGGAGCCCGATGCGGGACTCAATCCTGGGACTCCAGGCTCATGCCCTGGGCCAAAGGCAGGCGCTAAACCGCTGAGCCACCCAGGGATCCCTGATTCTAGTCTTTAAAACAGAGTGATCTGTGGTTATGTTTTGTATACATAATCTAATCTGTAGGCCATATTTTTATGTGTGTGTGCAGTAAAGGGTTAACTCAGCAGGCATAGGTGTTTAAATCCTGTATATTCTAACAGTCTTTGGAATTGGCCTTTGACAAGGTCTTGGGAGACAGCCTGTTAACCCTTGGAATATCCTGCTTTTTAAGGGAATCTGTGTATGGTGAGCATAGGCCATGCCAGATAACTTAACATTAGCAATGTGATTTCTGGTGAACATCTGTTTGAGTTTACCTGGGGCCTTGGGCCATATGGTATCAGCCCTTTGGGGGTCTAGAGATTGACTAGCTAAGGTCAGTTATATAGGTGCTTCATGCCTATATGGTTGAGTCCTTATAAAAACCTTGGACACCAAGGCTCGGTGAGTTTCCCTGATTGACCATACTTCCTACATGGTGTCACACATTGTTACTGGGAGAGTACTGTCTATGTGACCTTGCTGAGAGAGGGCAATTCAATGCTACTCTATGAAAATTTTCCCTTGCAGTAATTAAACCATCACAATTACAGCAGTTTTTCTGAGTTCTGTGAGTCCCAGGGAATCACTGAAACAGAAGGTGGTCTTGGGGACTCCCCCCAATGCAATCCATTATATGTTTATGCATACATATAGCATTCTGTCCTTGAAATCCTGTGTACTGTATTTCATGGGAGGTTTAAGAGGTCTTCAAGGTAATTGGATGTACTATACTTGATTTTTGCTTACATTCTATTTTTAGAAATCAATCGTTATCAGCTATAGTTCCACTATTGAACATCTTTTCAAATACTTATTGGCCACTTGGATTTCTTCCTCTGTGAGTTGTCTGTTCAGATTCTTTTTCTTGGTTGAGCTATTTTTGAATTTAGAAAACAGTAAGTATATTCACATAGACACAAAGGAAAGAAAATTTTATTTCCCTATTGGTTTATGGAGCTTGGTGCTTTCTATGTAGTTTGTGAGTAATCCCTAAGATTGCTTATTTCTCAGGAATACAAGCTTTTTCCAATATTTAATTTTTGTATGCCCTGCCTTTATTTTAGATCATGTTAGGCCCATTGACAGGCTCCCTTAGGCCTTCTCTGGGCAAAAGTTTTACTCACTGAATTTGTTATTTTTCTTTTCCAGGGCCTCTAAAATATGATTCTTCCTTTATGTCGCCAAGTTTAGGCATTTAGACTCTCCTGTTTGGTGATTATAACCTTCTCATGATTTCCTCAACTTCTTTAAAATCCATCCTGCAGATGTCAGATTAACTTTCACAGTGTACAACTTCATCATACCACTCTTTTGCTCAAAATCTTCCAAGACTTTCTTTAGGTTCTCTTCCCAGACATGGAGACTTCTGAATGAATGTGCTGAATCCTGTCCACTAGGTTTATGTCTAAAATCAACTTCCAGTAGAAAGGTCCTGCAGTAGGCCTATTTCTGTGTGGTTGGTTGAGACATCCTGAGCCAGGAAGACGCGTTGTGACCTAGGAGATTGAACTGGTGGGAGATGTCAAAGGTGTTAAAGCACCTAATGCTAAAGCAATTAGGCTATTTGCTGATTGGATCAAGCTTGATGCAGGCTGAGAAGAGGGTGATCCATGAGAACAAGACTGTATGAAATGGATGCACGTCCTAACTGCAGCATGTTTTTGTTTGCTCTTTGCTTCTAGGGGTCTCATGCCATTCTCTGCTTTTAGTGTTTTCTGTGAATAGGGGTAGACTCTGGATTTCTCCAAGTTCTTTTAAGGGAAGCCTGCCAAAGGATTAGGAAGATACATAAGGCATTACCCTCAGGGATCTACCCATTCCCGTCTGTCTATATTTCACCTGGGCACACAT
This sequence comes from Vulpes vulpes, assembly GCF_048418805.1. Lineage (NCBI taxonomy): Eukaryota > Metazoa > Chordata > Mammalia > Carnivora > Canidae > Vulpes > Vulpes vulpes. Next base: position 75,318,832 of record NC_132785.1, read on the forward strand.
GTAAAGACCCTGAAATGAGTGGAATGTTGTGGAATACAGGGGTTAATAGGAGAACTAGTGGACCAAGTATGCCCCCATAACCTCAGTCCAGACTGTAGTCTGAACTTTAACAGCTTAATAAAAAAAAACAATGTTGCTGCTACAAGAGGCCTTAGCAGCCCATAGAATCATATTGTCACACATTCCTGTGACATCTCTGGATGCGGGGATCCTTGATTTTATTTTCTAATCCACTTCTGGGGGAAGACCCATTTGCCTAGCTGAGTGCTTCCTTCAGAAAAAGATTTGAGACTATATCAGACAGGATAACCAGGAGAACAGAGCCAACTGTGTCTCTTCTGACTCTACTTGCAGGAAGCCCATAGCCATTGGAAATGTCTCAGATGTGATATGTCCCTGGCTCTCCTGGGTAGTATTAAAGAAAGTCATCACTGTAGCAACTCTTTCACACAAATGAGTTGGACTTAGTGGTTAGACAGAGGAATGCATTTATAGAAGTACCTTTCAGCTGTACCTTTGTCTAGAGTAGATTTTTCTTCCCTGGAAATTATAATTGTTGATCTAGTTTTGGGCCCAGGAATCTGAGATTCTTTCTCAGGGAGCCTTGGAAAGAATTGGCATTAAATTCATTTGTTAAAAAATAGCCCTGACTGAGGTCAGAAGTGTTGGAATGGGCATCTTGGGTTTGAAGGAGGTTAGCATTGTAGCATAGGTGGAGTTTCTTTAATTTGCTGAATAACTTGGACTTATCCATGCAGGAACTGAATGAATAATAGTCCCCCTTGAATAGATTCATCCACAGGGTAATCACACTGATGAAATGTGGAATGAACCCAAGGAATATACTTCATATTTGGGGAGAGGAATGCCACATTAGGACTGTGGAGATTTTTGTTGGGATCAATCATCTGAACTTCTTGGGTTAGGAGACAATAAACCCTAAGGGCTTGATCTCAGTAGGCTCCTATAATCATTTCTTTAAGTGTGTAATCCCCAGAAAGAACAACCCTGGGTAGTATCAGCTGAGGGTTTTGTAAAAGGTCAGATGTGGAGAGTAAATATATCATCCAGAGGGGACAGTACAGGGTGTATGTGTGTGTGTGTGTGTGTGTGTGTGTGTGTGTGTGTGGTGTATGTGTGTGTGTGTGTGTCTCTCTCTCTACAGATATAGATATAGATAGATATCCAAAAAATTTCACATGTAATTTTGATGTTCTGGTAAAGAATTCTTGCTTAGAGGAATCTGTGGCCTCGGTTTAAGATTTATTATAACTTGGCAACAGACTCAGCCTTCCCTGCCTGTCCCATAATAATTCTCTAGTTTGATCAGTCTGATTTCCCCAATGTTTTAGCAGTCTGGCATCTGAGTTGAATAGATTCTCTGACTCATGTCCTTCATCCACTATGACTTGCATGGGATTTTCTGATATTTCATAATTTGGGGTTGACAATCCTGCTATGATTTACTCTTGGAAGCAAACTTGTCTAGAGCAGCATCCTAGGCTTTCTCCCATTCTATTCCAGTCACAGGAAGCCAGGTCCTAGAGGGTTAAACTGACATTCAAAGCTTTCATCAGATCCTAATTTACCTTTTTAAGTTTCTCTCCCACCAATCTCTCATGAGAACGCTTGATATCAGACTGGCTCAGTTATGGCACCCAGACTATATTTAACTTGTTATGCTGTATTACAGCTACTGACCTCACCCTATAGCTTTGCTCAACGCATTCCATACACTTGTAATGCCCCTTTCCTGCTTCTTAATCTATCCGAACTTCTCTGGTTTTCATAATAAACTTTTTTTTTCTGATTGCAGAATTAATACATGTTTACTGTAGATAATTTGAAAAATATGATAAAATATTCCACAGAAAAGGTAACCTATTATTGTTTCTTCCAACCTCTTTTTTTTCTTATGTACACAAGTACCCATATGGGATTAACAGTTATTGATAATATAAATAGTTTTGTATTGGGGCACCTGGGTGGTTCAGTGGTTGAGCATCTGCCTTCAGCTCAGGTCTCGTGATCCCGGGGTCCTGGGATCGAGTCTCACATCCAGCTTCCCGCAGGGAGCCTGCTTCTCCCTCTGCCTATGTCTCTGCCTCTCTCTGTGTGTCTCTCATGAATAAATAAATAATATTAAAAAAATAAATAGCTTTGTATTTATGTGTTCTGTTTTCTGCTTAATAGTTCTTTACTTTTTACCCCCTTACTTTCTCTTTCTATAACAAAAAATTTCTCAATCTAATACCATGAGGCCCCATCTTCTATTTCCAATACTTTGCAAAGGAAGTTTGTATTTTAAAATATTCTGCTTCTAGAGTGTGGGTGGCTGTCAGTTGAGCCTCTGGCTCTTGATTTAGGCTCAGGTCATGAGATTGGGGTCATGGAATTGAGCCTCCCTTTGGGCTCCCTGCTCAGTGGGGAGTCTGCCTAGGATTCTCTCTCTCCTTCTGCCCTCCCCCCCACTCTCTCTCTCACACCTTTTTCTCTCTTAAATTAGATAAATAAGTCTTGAAAAGAAAATTCTGATTCTAGCTCTCAAGAGAATCATAAACTTTATCTTGTAATAAGAGTATAGATAAGATAAGTGATGCATGATCAGCACTGGAGTTTTGACCTGCTGTTTCCAACAGTTCATCCGTCTTTAGGCAACCTGGTGGTCCCCCACCCCCACCCTGCACCACTCCTGGAAGGTCACCATATTGATGCTGAATTTAGTGTGCACTCCTGATCAGCAGAGTACACTATAGCCTAACATTCTTGGGCTCAAAATACCATCAGCTTTTTACACAGAGCTGCAACAAATAATCCTAAAATGTGTATGGAACCAGAAAAGACTCCAAATAGCCAAAGAAATGTTGAGAAAGAAAACCAAAGCTGGAGGCATCATAATCCTGGACTTCAAGCTCAATTACAAAGCTGTAATCATCAAGACAGTATGGTACTGGGACAAACAGAGGATTGCTGGAGGGGATGGGGATAGGGATTTTTTTTAGAGAGAGAGAGCACAAGCAGGGGATGCTATGGGCAGAGGGAGAGGAAGAAGCAGACTCCTCATTCCAGGGTCCTGGAATCATGACCTGAGCTAAAGACAGACTGAGTGACTCAGGCACTCCTATTTCTTAAATTCCATATATGAGTGAGACATGATAATTGTCTTTCTCCAATTGACTTATTTCGCTTAGCATAATATGCTCTATTCCATCTGTGTCATTGCAAATAGCAAGATTTCATTTCTTTGATGGCTGAGTAGTATTCCATTGGGTTATATATACATCTTTATTTTTATTTTTTAGATTTTATTTAAATTCAATTCATTCATATATAATGTATTACTATTACCTTCAGAGGTAGAGGTACCCCAATAAATAAAACCTTTAAAAAAAAGAGGATCACAGGGGAAGAGATGAAAAAATAAAGAGGAAATCAGAGAGGGAGAAACCATAAAAGACCCTCAGTCAGAGGAAACAAACTGAGGGTCCCTGGAGGGGAGGGGGGTGAGGGGATGGGGTAACTGGGTGATGGGCATTAAGAAGGGTATGTGATGTAATGAGCACTGGGTGTTATATAAGACTGATGAATCACTGACCTCTACCCCCACCAATAATACATTATATGTTAATTAGTTGAATTTAATTAAAAAATAAAGTGATGCATGTTTTAAAAAATATTTTTGATTATAAAATAATTGCATATTCATTAGGGTTGGTGGTCAATGTTTTGATGTGAGGGAGAAGAAAAGGAAGGAAAAATCTGTAAATGATCAAAATTTTCAAACTATAGGAAAGTTTATACTGCATCTAATCCAAGATTCCAGAAATGTAGTTAATGTTCCACAGTCTTTTCTTATATACATTTAAAAAGTCGAATTGTATTCTTATCACACAGTTTGTATCCTTTTTTATTACTACTATGTCACTAAAATTAAGTAATCTTTAAAAATGTAAACATAATTTATGTATATATTATTTAAGTACTAAATATAATTTTTTACTGTGGATTTTAGTTATACTCAGGCTTGTTAGCATATAGTGTAGTATTAGTTTTAGAGATAGAATCTAGTGATTCATCAGTTGCATATAACACCCAGTGCTCATTACATCAAGTGCCCTCCTTAATGCCCATCACCCAATTACCCCATCCCCTCAAATACCCACCACCCCTCTAGCAACTCTCATTTGTTCCCTAGAGTTAAGAGTCTCTTATGGTTTGTCAAGTACTAAATCAAAGATGGATTTTTAACAATGTAACAGTATCTGAATAAGCCATTTATTCTCTTTTCACCTCTCCTCTCTCAACAGTTGATCTCTCCAAATTGTTTCAATCCCATTCTGTTTTTCTTACCTTTGTCAAATGTAAGTATATATGGTTGAATGATATGAAATGGTGATGCTTGATAAACTTTGACTACAAAATGCCAACTTCATCCTCGTATGCATATACACAGAATTGTTTAGTGTTTATTCTGCATCTTGCAACTCCAAAGGTTCTTTAAGAGAAGGATTTTTCATTTGTTAGTCAGCCCATGCCTCAAATTATTTTTTTAAGTGATGCTACTGCATGGTTGATGTACCCTTTATACCACCTCTCACATGTTGCCCTTCTGGCACTCTCTCTTAGTCCTCATCATGAACTTAGCTCTTCATAAGAGGGGCTGGCGGAGAGGAGGGGCGAATGATTGGGGGGAGTTGGATAAACTTCCTGAAGCAGGCAGCCTTTGTGCTATGGTCTGCTGTCACTCTGCATTTGCTCACTTGCATTTTCTGATGATAACCCTGACTGGCTTAGAAATGTCAGAGGCAGCTGTGGTTGAATCAAACTAAATAGTGAGGCCCCTCTCAATGGCCTCTGTTTCTTGCTTTCCTCTGGGGAGACACACTTTAAATGTGCCTGAATTGCATTTTTTGGCAGATTGTTACAGTAGAATATTGACTCTCTGATCTGAAGCCAGGCTTGTCCCAGGGATTGTCTGCTTTTCTAAGAGCTAATAATGAGAATTGATCAATGGTGCTGGTGGGGGGTGGGGAGGGATTAGAGGTGGAAGGAGGAAGAACAGACCGGATAACTGTTCAGAGAACACTGAATTCTGAAACTGTTTGGCAATTTATCTCTATTATTTTTGCATTATTTTTTTCTTGTCAGAAATGAAACAAATTCTAATAGACATTATATAACTGAATTAAAGCAAAATGAAGCAAGCAGAGCAAATCTCCGTGCTGTCCTCTTCTTTCTGTTAATTTCCCTATCTTTCAGTCCTCATCCCCACCATATCCATATAGGTCAAGTCTGATTACAACTAACCCCGGGGGGAATTACATCATTTTCAATGTAATGGAATTTCATTATTGCAGTAGGAAGCCTGGGAAGATAGAGGATCAGTTCGGATTCACCCCCTTGGGAAAGAAAGATAAATACCTACCCTTCTGATTAATCATTATTCCTCATTCTCAAAACAAACTGCCAAAGGAAATCCATCTGCATGAGAGGGAACTGAGTGGTGGAGAGGCAAGGCCAATAGTGATTTCTTTTTTAAGTTGAAACTTCCTTGTTTTTGGTAAGTGATCTCATTCCTGGTAGTTTGGCCAGTTTTACTTTCTTATAAAGCACTATTTTTCTGTCGTGTTCAACTCAAGCTCCTTTGTTAAAGGTCCCTGTCTCATCCGGCCTCTGCAGATTCTGATAGGACTCATTAAGGGGGCACATCCCTCGTGGGGAAACCTGTCACCCTGAGGCCTTACACTTTTCTTGAGCTTTACTTTCTTTGTTTGCATTATGTGAACAATAGGTATTTTCCCCCCAGATATGAAAGTATATTATGGTATTGGTGATCCATTGTTTTCCAAATTTGATGTGTTTCTCTCCCTTCTAGCCTTCCATACCCTAAAGTGAAGATAGGCTCTTCATGATACTTCTCAGAGAAAAATACTGACCTGAAAGAAACTTTTCTTTTGTTGCAGTATATTTATTTGTGTATGGCTTGTAGACAAAGTTTCTGTTTTTATACTTTTTTTTTCTTTTAATTTTAAAAATCAAGATATAGGGGCACCTGGGTGGCTCAGTTGGTTGAGCATCTGCCTTCAGCTCAGGTCATGATCTCAGAGTCCTCGGATGGAACCCCCCCACCCCCACCCAGCACCAATGGGCTCCCAGCACAGCGGGGAGTCTGCTTCTCTCTTTCCCTCTGCCTGCCACTCACCCTGCTTGTGCTTTCTCTTTCTCTCTCTGTCAAATAAATAAATAAAATCTTTTTTTAAAAGTGAAAATCAAGATATAATTGACATATAACTTTTGTTTCAGGTGTAAAACATAATGGCTCAATATTTGTCTATATTGTGAAATGATCATCACACATGGTTACAAATTTCTTTCTTGTAAATCTTAAAGATTGACTCTCATCGTGACTTTGAAATATGCAATTCAGTATTATTGACTAGAGTCACCATGCTGTACGTTACATCCCCATGACTTGAGTATTTTATAACTAGAAGTTTGTACGTTTTGACCTTCTTCACCCATTTTCCCCCCCGCCCTCACCTCTGCCTCTGGCAATCACCAATCTGTTCTCTGTGACCATGAGTGCAGTTTTTTGTTTGTTTCTTTTTTAGATTCCACATATAAGTGAGATCATATGCTATTTGTCTTTCTTTTTTTTTTTCTCTGACTTATTTTCCTTAGCATAATGTCCTCAAGTTCCCTTCATGTTCTCACAAATGGCAAGGTTTCCTTCTTTTATATGGCTAAGTAGTATTTCATTTTATACAAACACACACACACACACACACACACACACACCCCACATCTTCTGTATTCATTCATCCATCAACGGACACTTTGATTGCTTCCATATCTGGACTATTGTAAATAATGCTGCAATAAGCATGGGGGGGCAGATATCTTTTCAGGTTAGTATTTTCACATCATTTGGATAAATATCCAGAAGTGGAATTGCTGGATTATATGGTAGTTCTATTTTTAATTTCATAAGGAATCTTCATACTGTTTTTCATAGTGACTGCACCAATTTACATTCTTACCAACAGTGCACAAGGGTTCTCTTTTCCTTACATCCTCACCCAACGCTTGTTAGAATGGAATAATAGCCATTCTAACATGTGTGAGGTGATACCTTATTGTGGTTTTGATTTTTTTTTTTAATTTTTTTATTTATTTATGATAGTCACAGAGAGAGAGAGAGAGAGGCAGAGACACAGGCGGAGGGAGAAGCAGGCTCCATGCACCGGGAGCCCGATGTGGGATTCGATCCCGGGTCTCCAGGATCGCGCCCTGGGCCAAAGGCAGGCGCCAAACCGCTGCGCCACCCAGGGATCCCTTATTGTGGTTTTGATTTGTATTTCCCTGGTGATTAGTGATGTTGAGCATCTTTTCATGTGCCTGTACTTGTTGGCTCTCTGTCTTCTTTAGAAAAATATTCTGATCCTTTGCCAATTTTTTAACTGGATTGTTCATTTTTTAGTGAGTTAAAGTGAGTTGTATGAGTTCTTTATATATTTTGGATGTTATCCCTTATCAGATATATGATTTGCAAATATTTCATTGCATTTGGTAGATTGCTGTTTTATTTTCTTGATGATTTCCTTTGCTGTGCAGAAGCTTCTTAGTTTGATGTAGTCCTGCTTGTTTATTTTTGCTTTTGCTGACTTTGCCTTTGATGTCAAATCCAAAAACTCATCACCAAGACTGATGTCAAGGAGCTTATGTTTTCTTCCAGGAGTTTTAAAGGTTTCAGGTCTTACGTTCAAGTCTTTAATCCATTTTGAGGGTTTTTTTGCTGTATGGTGTAAGAAAGTGGTCCAGTTTCATTCTTTGGCATGTAGCTTTCAAGTTTCCCCAGAGTAATTTGTTGAAGAGACTGTTGTTTCCCAGTGTATACTCTTGGGCCACACTTTCTTTGTGCAGCTCTAAATGATTTTTCCTCAGAACCATTCTATAAGGTAGTAGGTACTATTATTATCTTTATCTTTTTTTAAAAAAATATTTTCTTTATTTATTCCGGAGACACACAGAGAGAGGCAGAGACACAGGCAGACAGAGAAGCAGGCTCCCTCTGGGGAGCCTGATGTAGGACTCAGTCCCAGGACCATGGGATCATGCCCTGAGCCAAAGGCAGACAAGCAACTACTAAGCCACCAGGTACCCTTATTATCTGCATCTTAAGATGAAAAAACAGAGGCACTCAGAGGTGACATCAGTTGCCTATGGTCATACAATTAGTGTGTGAATCAGGATGCCTGGTGGCTCAGTGGTTGCATGTCTGCCTTTGGCTCAGGGCGCAATCTCAGGGTTTGGGATTGAGTCCCACATCAGGTTCCCTGTGAGGCACCTGCTTCTCCCTCTGCCTGTGTCTCTGCCTCTCTCTGTGTCTATCATGAATAAATAGATAAAATCTTTAAAAAAAAGAAAAAACAATTAGTGTGTGAATCCACATGAACACAGATAGTCTGAGCCTAGAGTCTGTGCTTTTGACCTCTCTGCTAGGTTGGGTGGTCCAAGACTGGGGAAAAACACATTGTGCCGACATCAATAATATGGATCAAATCCAGTAGCACAAGTAATATTAAATAAAAAATTTCCTTCTGGCCACCTACTTTAAGCTTCAGTTGTTGGCTAAAATATTTTGAGCAATTTTAATTACATATGCCTGGTATAGGAAATATAGTAAAATAGATGTCTCTTGGAATTTCCTATAATGGAATTTGGCTGTATGAATTACATTGTAACACTATTTACAAAAAAAAAAAAAAAAAAAAAAAAAAAAAAAAGCTTATCTGTACCGTAACAAACTTTTAAAAAGATCTAATTATAGTAAAATTATCTGTACTCTTTTTTTTTTTAAAGACCAAAGTATTCAGCATTATGGCATTTACTCTAATGGAAAATTTTTAAATGAATCTTTTAAGCCTAGACCCCTTAAAAATTTGAAAAATGAACAATTATTTTGGATTTAAATTTTAAGAGTTAAAGATTTATAGATGATAAAATGATCATCAGAGTTTATTAATGTTTCTAACTCCATGGTTAAGTGGTAGAAATGATTACAGAGAACATATGCACATATGGCTGAAGATTAAAAGGTACACGTTAGGGATCCCTGGGTGGCTCAGCAGTTTGGCACCTGCCTTCGGCCCAGGGCATGATCCTGAAGTCCCGGATCAAGTCCTGCATCGGGCTCCCTGCATGGAGCCTGCTTCTCCCTCTGCCTGTGTCTCTGCCTCTCTCTCCGTGTCTCCCATGAATAAATAAATAAAAACCTAAAAAAAATAAAATAAAAGGTACACGTTAAAGAGTCACATTTTAGAGATAGAAGTACACCTCCTGTATATGGAACCATCTGCCTGGTACCCATTTCCCACTACAATCACTGTTGATAGTTTCTTCTGAATCTTTCCAGAGTTTCTACATATAGAAGTAGTTATGAATATGCATTCTTCTTTTTTACACAAAAGATAGCACTATTCTATGCTTAAAAAACATCCCTTTATTATCCTGAAGATTTTTTCCCTTATAGATGTATAGAACTTTCTCATTGCTTTTATGTATCTGCAAAATATTCTAATATATAGATATACCATGGTTTAATTAGCTAATTCCCTGTAGATTGTTTTTCAGTGTTTCAGTGAATAACTTATGCAAGTATATCTGTAAGATAAATTCACAAATTGCTAAGTTGAAGGATATACACATCTGTAATTTGGATAGATATTATAAATATCCCTCCATAAGAGTTTTATTAATTTACACTTCTACCAGCAATATAAGAGAGAGGCTGTTTCCTCACAGTTTTGCCAACAATGTGTATTCTCAAACTTTTGGATTTTTGCCAATTTAATAGCTGAGAAATGGTATCTCAGTATAGTTTAAATTTGCATTTCTCTTAAGTGAGGTTAGGTATCTTTTCCTGTGTTCAGAAAATGTTTTAATTTCCTTTTCTGTGAACTGTTCTTTAGCTCATTTTACTGTTGAATTGGGTTGATGGTCTTTTTCTTATTTTTGTTTATAAGAGCTCCTTCTAGATAATTTGCATTTTATCTGCAGAATTACAGAATTACAAACATTTTCCTCCAATTTGTAATTTTTCTTTTGATATCACACATAGTTGTGGGTTTGTTTTTTGCCATGCCAAATTAAAAAAAATATTTTTATGTTGTTAAATACCTCTATATTTTCTTTAATGACATCTGGCTTTCAAGTCAGTTAGAAAGATCTTTCCCTACACCAAGGTTATAAAGAAATTCTCCTCTCTTTTCATACTTCTATGGCTGGCCTCTCTCTCTCTATTTATCTCTTTTGTTCAGATCTGTAATGTACTTGGAATATTCCTAGTATACAGTATGACATATTGATAATATTTTGAGATGTTGATTTGGTTTTGTATTGATGCATTTTTTTTTAATTTCTCTCATTTTTTTTTTTTAATTTTATTTATTTATGATAGTCATACAGAGAGAAAGAGAGAGGCAGAGACACAGGCAGAGGGAGAAGCAGGCTCCATGCGCCGGGAGCCCGATGTGGGATTCGATCCCGGGTCTCCAGGATCGCGCCCTGGGCCAAAGGCAGGCGCCAAACCACTGCGCCACCCAGGGATCCCTAATTTCTCTCATTTTAAGTAAATACCCTGTTTAGGGTCTCTATAGGGCAGAAAGCAGGGGTATTATGCAAGAATTTTTGGTTTTCGATTCCCAAAGCCTAAGCTCTTCAGAAAATTTAGAGTTTGTGGAGAAGGAACAAGGGACAAGGAGATTTTTGGTAGAGATAACTGTCATGGAGAAAATGGGGCTCCTCCCAAACTCTAGGCTTAGGGGAATTTTGAGGAAGATTCCAAGTCCTAAATACATCCATGAAATAGAAGAGAACCACTGATAATGGAGGCACCATTAAGACAAGACTAGAGGAGACCCAGTGGCAACTTCTGTACAAAGGTGATTGATTGCTGGAACCAGTTGCACCCCAATTTGCCCCACCTCAAATGCAAAAGATCAGAATCTTGATACAACTCAGTAGAGATGAGGGAACGTCTCTAAAAATTAATCTTAATTCTTCTACTAGTCCAGGAGATCAGGAGGCTGAAGTCAGAAATTAGGTGTTTACATAAAATAAAGTGATATTCCTTACTATCTGGACTTTTTTTTTTTTATCATACCTACTACATATACTTTAATTTAGATATGCATTATTTATTATCTCTCATAACTCATACCTTACAACTCATCACTAAACCTGCCAAAATTTAAAATAAAAGAGAATTCCAACCTTTAAGAAATCATGAGTTTAGTTCCAGCCTTGTGGAACTATTTGAACTAAGGTCTCTTTGAATCTTTGAATGCCACTGGGCCATAGGATTTCATTTCATTTTGTTTTGGTTTTGGTAGGGGTTGTTGGCATCAAGGCTCAGGTACACAGAATAGTTCAAACTCCCCAGTTCTTGGCACACAATTATTATTCAGTGCAAAATCACATTCCTATTCTGTTTTGTTATTTTTCCCTCTTTATTCCCCATCTTAAACCCCTTGTCTTCAAAGGCATCCATTCTAGAGGCTTTTCCCATGGTCACCCATAATGGTTTGGGATGGGCCTAGTGTCTCTGTAAAAACCAATTCCTATTGACTAATGGAGTGGAACAAGCAACAACATTATAACAAGCAAGTTGTAAAAGGAGCATAACTGGATTGGATAATAATCTAGGGGACTTTCTTCATCTGTAAAAATGAGGTTAATCATAACCTGCTCCATATCTAACATAAAAGAATACAATAAAGAAAAATAAAACATGATCATGGAATGTTTATGATTTTGAAGAGAATAGTTATGTGTTAGGGAGCTTTCAAATATTGAATAAGCTAAATAAAGCAACAGCAGAAATCTTTGAGTACTTATGGGAAATCTCAGAAGTCTTTATTTATTGGTATGTCAAGTACTCTTAAGATGGTGAGGGTAACTCACTGACCTGAAAGAAACACCTTTTAAACCAGTGTGAGATGTGGCTAATTGACTAATCAGAGAAAGAAAGACCCAGCTGACTTTTTAAAATAATTCAGATCAGAGTGACTATTGACAGGGCAGATGGTGAATGGCACTGAAAGACAGATTTAATTTATTTACTCTTTGTTTTCTAGTTTCTGTAATTTTAATTAAAGTGAGTAAAAACAAAATCTTGTCTAAGCATTTTTCTTCCCAATATGAAAGGTGTTGACACATCATATCATTGAGTTGGGAAGATAAAGACAAGGGCAAGGATTGGAATTTGGTGTGAATTAACATATCACAGGGCTCTTGTGTCTGTAAAAGGTGAGGAAACAAACACATGTGTTAATGTAATTCCAACTGTAAAGGAAGGCTGTCAAGGCATGTGTGTGTGCTTGGCCAAGTGCTGTTGATTCCAGAAATGTAATTTCATCTGATGGATTTTATTGTAATTAACATAGGGAGTTGCACTAACTCAGAACTCTTAACTTTATTATCTTGGGAGAAGAACTATGAAATGTGTGCACTTATGAAATAGGATTCATATTTTGCAGAAGGTTTTTAATGCTAATAGGTCTTGGGAACCTTCTGGGATTATGTCTTCAAACTTGCAATAAGGGTTTCTGTTTTGCAATCTGAAGTGTGGTTTACCTGGAGCATTTCATCTTAAATGGTATTTAATAGAACTTGGGAGCTCTTCAGGGTAGAGACTTGGATTTTGTTGTTATTGCCTATTGCAAAGCACTAGGTTCACTGCTAGAGAAAACTAGTAGTCACTTCTTATGGGCACATTTGATTACTTAAAAAAATCGGTAGAGATCATCTCTAACAATTCACAAGTACATAAAGTTTACATGAATACATTAAATTGTGTAGAGGGGTCGCCATCCATTTTAATAAATAAAAATCTTTGAGACCTGTATGAAGATAAGATAGAATAAATCAAAGGAAAACTAAATCATGGATTTTTTTACATAGTAGATAGGAATAGCTCATTTCCTGAGGTCCCTGGAATAAAATTTTAGTTTTGGAAAGGAACTACCTGGAAATAGTAAAGCTCAAGTTCTAGGATGGGATCTACCTTCAGATCTGAATTCAACTAACAATTTGGATACTGTCAAATCAGTCTGCCCTTCCAAACCTCTCTTTGGGAAACTAATTAGCAGAATAATAAAAAGGCAAGATCAGCTCTTGTCTTCCTTGTTGGGGATATAAAAAACAGTAGTTCTAATTAGCAATAATTAAAATTTAATTAAGAAGCTCTTTGCAGTCCTCCTTCCCCCTCCCTCAACGGGTGCCTGCCAGCTCTAGGTTGTGGAGCTGTTTTTATCCCTGTGGTGCTGAATCACGACTTAATCACAAAGCCTTAGATCACAGCTTACCCAGCCATAAGAACAAATCACCACTGCCTTCCAAGAGTGACAAGTACATTTCTAGATTTTAATAACATGAGCAATTACTTTCTCCAATTTTGTAATTATAAATTGTGATTCTTCTTTCCTCTTTATCAACTGATTATAGATGCTATTGCACTTGATTTTTAATTTATATTTGTTCCCCAAGTTTTACCCCTTGTTGAGAAAAGAGGACGATAGGCCTCCAAGAATATTAAATATTTGAACCCAAAATTCAACTTCTGTGCTTTAAAGTAAAGTAGAAACTTGGCCTATGAACAAAAGGCACATTGTTAAATCACATGTTTAAAAAATCAAAGTATTTGACTATTAAAAAATAAAACATCACACTGCAGATAAGGATTAAGGAAAGCAAGTACAGTGCTTGATGCTCACCACAAGTTTGGTAGAGTGATCTATGTATTAATTTGAATTTAGAATATTTCAAATTATAAAAAGGAACTCCTCAGAATTGTATGCTTCAATATGGTTACAATGAATTTTTGTGTTATGTGAATTTTATCTCAAGAGAAAAAGGAAACCAAACTCTGACTTGTCCTAGTTTTGGGAATGAGTATTAATCACATAGCTTGCAGAGATGGGGGAAAAAACCCAAAGATTTGATAGATCATTATGAGCAAAAGAAAAAGGAAATAATCAAGAACAGAGGGAAATTAGTTTTTTAAAAGCCATCGGACTAAGAAATATAACCCCAGTTCTTTAATTATTAAGGGAAGGGCTCTGAATCTGTGCCATTATCTTAATTATGTTTCTGGAGCAAACATTATTTCAATGTGATAAAAGATGACATGACACTAAAGGTAAAGCCAGAGCAGATGTTACATGAGTAACAAGCCAATAGGCCCACATTCTGGTAATTTCTTCCCCACTAGACATGTTCTCATTAATCTGTGATTAATAGGATTTGAGTATAGTAAATGATGATGATCTATTGTCTGTCTTTGTCGAGTACCATGGAGAGAGTAATTTGTCAGCTCAGCTTTTGTGTGACTATTTAATAGCAAAGAGGGAGAGAGAAAAGACGCTAATCTTCTAATTGGCATCTATAGAGAAGGTCTAGGAGAATACTGCCTGTATGGAAATAGCCCAGAATAATTCCTATGCCTGAGGAAAGCAAATGTGGACTCTATGTATCTTTTATGTAATTGTGCCTTCTATAGAAAAAAAAGGCAGAGGGGGTGGGGATAAAGAAAAACACTAATGAAATCATCTTAAGAGATTATAGGCTAACATTTACTAGCCTATTTATGAATCTTTGTCAACTGAAGTGACTTGCTAAAAAGTGACAAAAATTAAAAAAAATCATTTTTGGTTAAAAAATAGTTGTCCAGAGAGACCAAAAAGACAACATATAAAATAAAAAGGCACCATCATAATTACCATCATTACCATCATTACCACCACCACCACCACCAAATGCCCTGAAGTTATGATTGGAAAGATATTAATAAATCAGTTAATCAGATATTTTGAATTAAAATGGTTTGATGATTAGTCCTATCAAATCTGTTGTGGAACCTTCTTCAAATGCCTATACCTCAGCCAGAACAAGGTGTGAAATTACTCTTTCCCTCCTTCTCTCATCTTCCTTTTTATCTTTAAAAACTGCACATTTTTCTGTATTTTAGATTTTTCCTAAAGAATATTCTGGTGGCTGGAAATGGATAAGACTAGGTCTCACACAGGAAAAGATATTTATGATGCATAACAGCAACAAATGATCAGTATATGCTGACTATATAAAGAACTAGTGATCAACCTTTGAGAGAAATTGGCAAAGAAGAAGAAATCCAATATGGGCATTGAACATATGAACAGGTGCTCAATATAAAGAGTAATCAAGGAAATTCGACTCCAAACAATAAGATCCCATCCACACCCAACAGATTGGCTGAAGTTAAAAAGCACAAGTAGACCAAATACGGACTCAAACTGTGGTGGGAATAAAAATTGGGCCACCACTTTAGAGAGGAAATTGTCAATATCTAATTCAGTTTTAATTTGTCAATATTTATAGCAATTTGACTCTAGAGCTATATTCCAAAGATATTCTTGCACATGTGTACAAAGAGACCTGTAGAAGAATATTCATGGCAGCATTGTTTAGAGAACACAGTGGGAGTAGTGTAGTAGTTTGGCATTTTTGTGTGTGGCAAAACTAGAGAGACTAGACTCCAGCTTTTAAGGACAGTAAAAACACTAGGCAGGCTTCTTGTCTCTCTAAACTTATTGTTTTCATACTTTAGAAATTAATTTCTGGGACACCTGGGTGGCTCAGCGGTTTAGCGCCTGCCTTTGGCCCAGGGCATGATCCTGGAGTTCTGGGATCGAGTCCCACATCGGGCTCCCTGCATGGAGCCTGCTTCTCCCTCTGCCTATGTCTCTGACTCTCACTCTCTCTCCCTCTCTCTCTCTGTCTCTCATGAATAAATAAATAAATAATTTTAAAAAATAAATAGAAATTAATTTCTTTGTGCCTCAGTTTCTTTATCTGTAAAAAAAACAAAAGGAAATTGGATAGAGAACCTTTTAAGGCTCCTTTCAGTTCTAATGTTTAAAGATTCTATTTTTATGGGTACCTGGCCAGCTCAGTTGGAGAAGCATGCAACTCTTGATCTCAGGGTTGTGAGTTTGAGCCTCATGTTGAGTGTAGAGATTACTTAAAAAATAAAATCTTTTAAAAAATTAAAAAATATTCTATTTTTATTTTGAAACAGTAATCCTGATTTATATGAAACCAAAACAGATGAGCAAGAATTTTTTCCCCAAGTTAGTAATAAAAGTACATTTATTCATGAATATTATAGCTGTTATCAAAAGGCAAAGGAATGCTTTCCATCATGAAATTGGAAGCAAACCATTCTTGATGGGAGCTATATATACATATATATATTTTGTATATATATATGTAAATATTTACATACATGTTTTATATAAATATATTCTTCAAGGAGGGCTTGGAAAAGAGAGTTGGAGAGAGATGAAGCAGATTTTAGACAGTAAGTTCTTCAGATGTAAGTTTTTGTAATAGGGATGTCTGAGACAAGTAGAAACATTTTGTCTTATATATTAAATTTCTAAACCTAATAGGATTCTGCTTCAAGGGTGATTATTTTCAGATCAGACAATGAGTTGAACTTCTTCGATCCCACATGCTGAGCTGCAAATACACTAGTGACTTCCTATCTCGTAAGTTATTCTGCAAAGTATTCTCCTGCTTTCCTATTATACTAACCCAACATGTACAACATGAAGGGACCAGAAAGCAAAAATGTAGCTGTGTATATTAATTATAAGGCTCTGTGGTAATAATCCATTTGATAGTAAGTTCTTGATATCTCCCAATCCTGGATTTGCAGGATATTCATTCCTGGTTGAAAAATGAATTCTCCTGGAGGACAATGAGTTAGAAAAAGGCAGGGAAACTTTCATTTATATTCCTCTTGCAATCAGTTTCAACAAATCAGACATTAAGGTATAGTACCTCCAAAATCTCTTCAAACTGTATTTGCTTTTGTTTGTTGCAGCTTAGAGAAACCTTCCTTTATTCCAAAGCCTTTTCCATATTGATTGGTATAGATTATAATGTTAAGAAACATTGTGGAATATAATATTATGGAATCGACTATGGATTATTTGGGTTTAGTTGGAAGAAGATTCTAATCACCATGCATTTCCTTCCTTTTTTTCTTTGTTGATATATGATTGAAACATCACATTGTATTAGTTTCAGTGTACAATATAATGATTTGGTATTAGTATATACTATAAAATGATTACCACAATAAGTATAGTTAACATCCTGTACCATATATAGTTATAATTCTTTCTTGTGATGAGAACATTTAAGAACTACTTTCTTAGCAGCTTTCAAATATGCAATGTAGTATTATTAACTATAGTCAGCAAGCTGTACATTATACCCCCCATGGCTTGCTTATTTTATAACTGGAAATGTGTATCTTTTGATTCCCTTCATGCATTTTATTACCCCCCAGCTTCCCCCCTCTGGTAACCACCAATCTTTTCTCTGTGTCCAATCAGCTTGGCATTTGTTTTATTTTTTTTAAGATTCTGCATATAAGGGGCACCTGGGTTGAGCTCAGTGGTTGAGCATCTGCTTTTGGCTCAGGGTGTGAATCTGGGGTCCTGGGATCCAGTCCTGCATCGAGCTCACTGCCGGGAGTCTGCTTCTCCCTCTGCCTATGTCTCTGCCTTCTCTCTGTGTCTCTCATGAATAAATAAAATCTTTAAAAAAAGATTCTGCATGTAAGTGAAATAAGTCTTTCTCTGACTTATTTCACTTAGTATGATGTCCTTATGGTCCATCAATACTGTCATAAATAACTAGTTTTCATTCTATTTTATGATTTAAAAATATTCCATTGTGTATGTATAGCATTTCCTTCTTTAATCTCTTATTTTTTGGCTTTTGTCTTCACCACTCTGCAGAAAATATTCTAAAATTAACCGCTTCTGGATTGCAAGCCATATATTATGTAAGGGGTTAATATCCAAAATATACAGGAACTCACACACTTAATAGCAAAAAAAGCAAAGAACCCAATTTTAAAATGGGTAAAAGACCCGTACAGACATTTTTCTAAAGAAGATATACAAATGGCCAACAGGTGCTCAACATCACTCTTCATCAGGGAAATATAAATCAAAACCACAATGATATTTCACTTCATACATGTTAGAATGACTACTATCAAAAAGACAAAAGATAACAAAAGTGAACCCTTGTGCATTGTTTTTTTTTTAATTTTTTTTATTTATTTATGATAGTCACAGAGAGAGAGAGAGAGAGAGAGAGAGAGAGAGGCAGAGACACAGGCAGAGGGAGAAGCAGGCTCCATGCACCGGGAGCCTGACGTGGGATTCGATCTCGGGTCTCCCGGATCACGCCCTGGGCCAAAGGCAGGCGCCAAACCGCTGCGCCACCCAGGGATCCCACCCTTGTGCATTGTTGATAAGAACATAAATTCATGCAGCCACTATGGAAAACAGTATGGAAGTTCTTCAAGAAATTAAAAATAGAACTACTGGGCAGCCCGGGTGGCTCAGCAGTTTAGTGCCAACTTCAGCCCAGGGCATGATCCTGGAGACCCAGGATTGAGTCCCACATAGGGCTCCCTGCATGGAGCCTGCCTCTCTCTCTGCCTGTATCTCTGCCTCTCTCCACCGCCCCGCCCCCCGTCTGTCTCTCATGAATAAATACATAAAATCTTTTAAAAAATAAAAAATAAAAATAGAACTACCATATGAACCAGCAATCCTTCTTCGGGATATACATCCAGAGGAAATGAAATCACTATTCCCAAAGAGATATCTGCACTCCCATGTTCATAGCAGCATTGTTCACAATAGCCAAGGTATAGAAACAACTTAAATGCCCATCAACAGATGAATTAGTTAAGACAATGTGGTACATATACACAATGGAATATTACTCAGCCTAAGAAAAGAAGGAAAGTATCATTTGTAACAACATGCATGAAACTGGAGAGCATTATGCCAAATGAAGTAAGTCAGAGGATGACAAATATCACATAGTATCTATTATATGTGGAATCTTTATATGTGGAATCTTTAAAAAGAAGTTGAACTCATAGAAACAGTAGAAAAGTGGTTGCCAGGGATTGAGAATTAGGGAAAATAGGGATACGGTTGGGAAAAGTGTAAAAACCTATAAATACGGTCTGAGGATCTAATGTATAACATGGTGAATATAGTTGATAACACTGTATTAATTGAAATTTTCTATGAGAGTAAGACTGAAATGTTCTCACCAGGAAAAAAAAAGATAACTGCGTGAGGTGATGCATGTGTTAATTAATCTGATGGTGAGAATCTTTTCACATTATATGTATATCGGATTATCATGTTGTATACTTCAAATATCTTAAAATTTAATTTAATTATACCTCAATAAAGCCAGAAATAAATTAGCTGCTCCTGGCTAAACCTAGCCTTCTTTTGTCCCTTGGCCCAGCTTTTATCCCCCACTTTATTTCAAAATAATTATAGATTCATGGGACTAGTAGCAAAAACTAGTAGAGAGAGATCCTGTGTGCCTTTTACCCAGTTTTCCTCTAATAGTAGCATTTTATATAATGATGTTATATCATCCTGTATAATGAAATTGAGGTTTTCCCAGTTTAATATGCAGTGATTTGTGTATGTGTACAGGTATATGTGTAAGTGTATGCAATTTTATCACATATGTACATTTGTGTTATGATCACAGTTAAGATACAGAACTAATCCATCATCACAAAGATCCTTTATGTTATCCCTTTATAGTAATTTGTATTTCCTTCATTTTCCATAGCCCCTGGTAACCCCTAATATGTTCCCCATCTCCATAATTTTATCATTTTGGGAACATAATATAAATGTAATAATAGAAATATGTAACCTGGGATCCCTGGGTGGCGCAGCGGTTTGGCGCCTGCCTTTGGCCCAGGGCGTGATCCTGGAGACCCGGGATCAAATCCCACGTTGGGCTCCCGGTGCATGGAGCCTGCTTCTCCCTCTGCCTATGTCTCTGCCTCTCTCTCTTTCTCTCTGTGACTATCATAAATAAATAAAATTAAAAAAAAAAGAAATATGTAACCTTTCGAGATTGGATTTAGTCACCCAGGATAATTCTCTGAGATCTATCCAGGCCTTTGCATGTATCACTAGTTCATTCCTTTTTATTGCTGAGTAATATTCCATGGTATGAATGCACCACAGCTTGTTTAGCCATGTAGCAGGTGAAGGACATTTGGGTTCTTTTCAGTTCTGGGCTTTTATGAATAAAGCTGGTGTCAGCTTTCATGTACAGATTTTTTTGTGATAAATACTTTTTAAAAATCTTGAATTCTTCTATTTTCGCCATCCTCCTCCTCCTTTGGTTTATCTAGTTGAAGATCTTTAATAAAGATAAAATTGGAAGCTAGAAAGATTAAATAATTTGCCCATTTTCTTCTTCCAATCCAGAGTTCTGGGTTCGTTCATCCATCCTTCCTCCTTTCCTTTCCTTTCCTTTTCCTTTCCTTTTTTGCAATACAGTGTAGAGAAATATTTTATTTTTATTATTTATTTATTTTGGGTGGGGGTTAATATTTTTATTTATATTCAATTAACATATAATGTATTATTAGTTTCAGAGGTAGAGGTCAGTGATTTATCAGTCTTATGTAACACCCAGTGCTCATTACATCACATGCCCTCCGTAATGTCCATCACCCAGTTACCCTGTCCCCCCATCCCCTTCACCATACTACAAAACAAAACCAGAAAAGACCCTCATTTGGATGCTTATTTTTGTTAGCTGTTTCTCTTTAGCTCATAGCTGATGCTATGTGACCTGCACCTGCAGTCCTTCAAGGCTTAGACTTTGGTCTGCATAGGGCTGCTGATTTCTAGGAAGGTTCACACACTCTCATGGCTTCAAATGCCATTTTTTTGGTGCCTTATGAGTTCTACATCTCTGGACAACTAGCTGTCCTTATTGTTGCTTGTGTATTATACTAGCATCAAAATGTTTATTGGTCCCAAACTAAATTTTTATCTATTGCTTACATCCTGAGAGCCTTCCTGGTCTCACCATTCTTCTGGCTGCCTAGTATTATAGTCCTGAAATTGTTTTGTTTTTGACTCATCCTTTAATTCAGCCCCTCACATTCAATCATGTATCAGGTTCTGATTATTCTTTCTCTGTGTCTCACATTTTATTCTCTTTTCCCTTTTTCTTTTTCAATTCTCAAGCCATTGTTTTCGTCTTTGGTCTTCTTATATCTGTATTATTACAGTATATTCAGTGGCTACTCCTTTTGGTTTTTATTTCTGTCTACTTGAACCCCTTATATACAATCATAATCAGAAGGGTCTATTTTTCCTGGAGCATCATTGTAATCCTCCCTGTTAAAGAACCTACATTAGTTCACTAGGTTCTATTACAGATACTTTGCAGTTATGTCATCTTCCTAGTTCAGTTATGCTGGTCTTCTACCTTGCTTACACAGATAATTTTCTTTGTTATTTCTGTACTCATACTGTATTTCCAGTGGAATTTCATTATATGTCTTCTGTACATGTTTTAAAATAGTTTTTTATTATAAATGTAATACACATTCTACATTTATTAGAGAAAATTTGCAGAATACATAAAAACATAATATCCATAATACCAACTCCTAGATTAATAGTATGCCATATTATATATAGAATATAATAATAACAATCTTGGTTTATTTTCTTCAAGTCATGATTATTTTTAAGGGCTTAAGACACATCTCATCTCATTTCCTAAGTGCTTTGCATAGTTTTCTGGGGTGTGTGTGTATGTGTAGTTATGTTTACTATCTGATTTTACATGTGAAGTTTTGCCCCCGCCCCCGCAAGATCATAAGAGCATTAGTAACACTGAGAAGAATCATGGGGCATCTTTCAGTTAAATTCTAGGAGCCATTCCTGAGTCCTAGGCCAATTTTGTGTTTAGCTCTTCTTTCTTACATAGTCCTTTGAAGTGGTCTGGTTTCTAAATTTTGCCACATATAAGTCCAGAAGAATTCTCCTTCCTATCAGGAAGGCTATGAAGCAGGATAAAATTTACTAAATTTTCCTCCACTGGACTATTTTAAAAATACATTGTATTTATTTATTATTTTTTTTAAATTTTTTATTTATTTATGATAGTCACACACACAGAGAGAGAGAGAGGCAGAGATACAGGCAGAGGGAGAAGCAGGCTCCATGCACCGGGAGCCCGACGTGGGATTCGATCCCGGGTCTCCAGGATCGCGCCCTGGGCCAAAGGCAGGCGCCAAACCGCTGTGCCACCCAGGGATCCCAATACATTGTATTTAAACATACAAATTCCTTTTTATTTTTAAGTTTTAAAAATTGTTTTTTAAAAATATATTTTTTAAAGATTTTATTTATTTATTCATGAGAGACACAGAGAGAGGCAGAGACACAGGCAGAGGGAGAAGCAGGCTCCTTGCAGGGTACACAATGTGGGATCTGATCCCAGGACCCCCAGATGATGCCCTGAGCCCTGAGCTGAAGGCAGATGCGCTCAACCGCTGAGCCATCCAGGCATCCCAAATCTTTTCTCTTTTCTTTTTTCTTTTTTAAATTACTAGTAACTTTATACAACCAAACAGGAAGCAGTAATAATGCTAACAAACTACGTTTCTTCCTTCCAGTCACCTTGGGAGAAGTAGAGTTACAAAAAAATTTAAATAATATTATTACTTCAGTTTCATTGAGATACAGTTGAATATTGTCTATTTTCCCAGAGTCAAGCGAGACTTGTTTGAAGTTTCTACTTCCACTAATTTCAATGTTCTTCCTAACTAACATATAGAAAAACAATCCAAGATATCCTCTGAGAATCAGTGTGTGACTCTGGAGTCAGATAGGATAGTTTTATATGTATGTAGGTATGTATATATGTATTTACATTTATTTTTAAAGTAATCTCTTTACCAGTGAGGGGCTCGAACTCACAACCTTGAGATCAAGAATCTCATGCTCCATCAACTGAGCCATCTGGGTGCCCTCACCACTGTTACTTACTAACTCACTGTCCTTGGGCAATTGACCTGATTTCTCTGAGTTTTGGCTTTTTCCTCTATAAAACGTAGATAGCAAAACTTAGCTCCTAGGGTTATTGAAATAATTAAATGAAATATCACAGGTTAAAAAAAATATCACAGGTAAAGGGCTAGAGGCTGGCAGAGAGTAGACCCTCAACAAATACAACTTTACACACCCTCTCTCTTTCTTCTTAGAGTAACTTGAATGTTACTTCTACACATATGGGGACATTTAATTGCTTACTTAATGAATGTGTGAAGATTTTCTTTATTCCTAGATAGAAGTTTCCTTTCCTCCAATTTCTTCTTTTCTTCATTGGTGACTTGAATGCAACACAGTAAGCCTTATACCTTTCATTAAGTTTTTATATTAGATAAATAGTAGTTTGTACATTATTGTATTCCTCTGGAAGATTGGGAACCATATTATGAACAATGATAGAGTAAAAAAATGATAGAATAAATTCAATATTTTATAGCTACAGTGAATGAAGCAATGTAAGGGTATGGGATTGGAAAAACATCATTAAAATATCCCTAAAAAGGGCAGAAAAGTTCAGACTGTTATAAAATTATTTTAAGTTCAGACAGGCATAAAATTATATGGAGATAGATTTCTAGCTATTGGTAAGTGAAGAAGTTGACAAATCCTCTGCCCCTAAATCAACTATAAAACTGTACAGAATTTTCAAAATCAATCATATTAGGGCTCAGGAAAGCTGCAGTGTTCAGGCAAACAACAAATTGAAAACCATATATTCATTAAAAACTGCTGAAGAGGGGTGCCTGTGTAGTTCAGTCAGTTAAGCATCTGCCTTTGGCTCAGGTCATGATCCCAGGGTCCTAGGATTGAGCCCAGCATCAGGTTCTCTGCTCAGAGTCTGCTTCTCCCTCTCCCTCTCCCTCTCCCTCTCCCTCTCCCTGCCACTCTGCCTACTTGTGCATGCACTCTCTCTGTCAAATGAAAAAATAATAAAAATAAAAACTGCTGAAGAATAGGAGGCTTCACTAGAAGAGTAAGTGTCCTTGCCAGGGGCCATCTCATATGCTACCCTAGTGTGTTGGGGCTGGTACTGACTCTGAAAACCGGTAGCTGGAAGAGGCTAACCTGATTTGGAGTTGAGGGTGGAAGACCTACATTTGGCAAACAGGAAAATCATGCAGCTCTCTTGGCCCTTAGGTCTTGGTTGAAGCAAAAGGCAGGTAGAAGGACCATCCAGAAATTTAACAGAGAGACCTTAGCAATAAGATAACTCTTTTCAAGTCCATTTTTACTGAGATATAATTGACATATATCACTGTGTAAGTTTAAAGTATATAGCATAATGGTTTGACTTATATACATTGTGAAATGATCACAACAATAAGTTTCGTTAGCATCCATTATTGATATAGATATAATAAAAAGAAAAAACAAAACAAAAAACAAAATTTTTTTCCTTGTGTTGAGAACTCTTAGGATTTACTCTTTTGACAACTTTCCTATAGATCATATAGCAGTGTTAACTATGATCATGTTGTCCATTACATCTCTAGTTCTTGTTTATTTTACATGCAGAAGTCTGTATTTTTTACTTTCTTCTTTCAACTCCTCCTCCCCTAAACCCCTGCCTTCGGTAACCACATGTCTGATCTCTTTTTTTTATGAGTTTGATTTGTTTTGTTTTCTAATATTCTATATAAAAGTGAAATCATACAGTATTTATATTTCTCTGTCAGAATTATTTTAATTGCATCATGCTGTCATGGTCCATCCATGTTGTTGAAAATGGCAAGATTTCCTCATTTTTCATGACTGAATAATATCTCATATACAATATTATATATGATATATCACATATATAATAGATATATGTGTATATACCACAACTTCTTTATCCATTCATCTGTCAATAGGCACTTAGGTTGTTTCCATGTCTCAACTGTTACACATAATGGGAATGAGATAAATCTTGATTAGAATGCCAAACATCTCTGGCTGTCTAGGAGCCTGAGAGCATATGCTGTGAAGACCAAGAGGGCCTCCACAGAAAGTGAAAGTGTGGGCACACTTGAAAACTGCTAAAACTTTAAATGCATCACTAAAGCAAGTGCAGATCTACCATCAAAGAATGGAAGTTTTGAGTTAGAAGTGTTTGAATATCTCTGACTAATCATTGCCTCACCACCAAGCTATATAACCACAGAGATAATTACTAGGAAGTCAGGCTAAAATATAAAAGTGAGAATTAAAAAATTCTGAGCAGTGACATCAGTGACCACATACACTGGGGGTAAGATATTCTTCAGTTTAACTCCAGGCAAGTTACTGAAAACAACAACAGCAACAACAACGACGACATAAAGCCAGCAGTAACAAAAATCCGAGGAATGAAAAAGAAATTCAGAAGCCAGAACTGCTACAATATATTACCTAAAGTGTTCAGATTTTCTAAAAAAGTTCCAAGGCATGCAAAAGAAAAGAAAAAAAGAAAAGATGATACATACTCAGGAGGGGGGGAATATAGTCAATGGAAACTGCCTCTGAATAGTCCCAGATGTTGGATTCAGCAAAGTCTTCAGAGCAGTTATAAATATGTTACAGGAATTATTGTATATTATAAATTTGTCCAAGGGAAAATTGTATTTAACCAAATATAGACCACAATAATGAAGTTAAATTTCTGTCTGACATGATACAATTTTCTTACGTATAGCTGAAACACAGTAACCCTTTCCCCAGAAGTTCTTAGGTGATGTTTACTTTTCTCCTTGAATAACCTATAACTTAAATACTATAAAGTAAACTATTATTAATACACCTTACATGTTACATGATAAAGGGTTAAGAGTAGGAAGAAAACATGTTAACTGTGTATATATATACACATACATATTTCATAACAAAATAAGTATTCATAACAATTTCAGTCCTCTGGGACTGGTCATGTGGTCATAGCTAGTATTTATGAGTGTATAATCTGGCTCCTCAAGTATGGGAATTGATTGAGGAAAGATGACTCTGTTTTGATGATTCAAGTTAGAGCATTACAGGATGCTGGAGCTCCTTTTATAAATTTGTTTCTCATAATCATGGTGAAAGGTGTGTGGTCTAAAGCCTTCTGGGGTGAGTGACCAGGTCTTACACAATAACTCTAACATTTTAATCTCTCTAAGCCTTTGGGTATCTTTCTGTATAGTATACCAATGCAGTTCTGGAATTTCTATTAATTTATTGTAGGTAACTTATTGATCTATGTTTTAGCCAACCAACTAGATAAACTATTATAGTTCTTTCTAATCCTTTGAGTTAAAACACTGAATCTAGAATCTCAGTTTAGTGGCCTCATATCAATAAACTTGACCTGCTCGAATTTTGTATTCTATC
This sequence comes from Vulpes vulpes, assembly GCF_048418805.1. Lineage (NCBI taxonomy): Eukaryota > Metazoa > Chordata > Mammalia > Carnivora > Canidae > Vulpes > Vulpes vulpes. The sequence continues at coordinate 75,345,195 of NC_132785.1, forward strand.
ATTATTAACACTTTTATTTTATTTTTATTTTTATTTTTTTTAGATTTTATTTATTCATGAGAGAGAGAGAGAGAGAGAGAGAGAGAGGCAGAGATACAGGCAGAGGGAGAAGCAGGCTCCATGGAGGGAGCCCGATGTGGACTCGATCCCAGGTCTCCAGGATCACACCCTGAGCTGAAGGCGGCGCTAAACCGCTGAGCCACCCGGGCTGCCCTATCAACACTTTTAATATCCATTCCCACGTATATTCTCCATATTTCTGCATGCATAAATTAAAAAAAGTATGCAGTCCTTTTGTATAGTATATCTACTCATGGGTCATGCTTTGTATGGGACTTGAATCTAGATCTGGAAACAAAGAGAGTAGGTTCTGAGGAAACTCAGTGGTGTCTTTTAAGGCAACTACTGAAGGGATGGCCATTACAGATTCTTCAGGAAAAGCAGGGTTAGCCTCCTCAGACAGGGATGGAAAGCCTGTTTATACTGGGAAAGAAACTAAGCAGAATTTAGAAGTTCAATGTCATCAGCATCTTCTCATATATCTCCATTCTACTTTTCAGAAGTTACTTTTTATTTACCTAAACATTCTTTACATTTTGCTTTAGAATTTTTATACTTCTTGATTGCATTTTAATTAGATAGTATTGTAATACTTTGAAACTAGATTAGAATTTAATATGTAAATAACCAAATATGAAAACATTCCTAGTCATACAACTTGATAAAAACCGGATTTAGTTATTAATCTAGACAAAATGGGAATGTGAAGGCTTTTGAGGCTCATAGTCTATGTGGGCATAGCAATCCATGATTAAGCCATTCATTCAATGTCCAGTGAACAGTTTAATGACCACTTCCTAGATGTTTGGCCCTGTGCTTGTTACTGGAGATATAAATACAACTAAAACATAATTTCTACACTCAAGAAGTATACAGTCTAATGATATAAAAAGTCTAAGTCAATGCCTAGTCTTACTAGATTCCCTGTTGTATGGTAAAAGTCATCAATCAATAACAATCAGGACACCACCTGATAACCATCTATGCCCTAAAACTTGCCCAGCTTGCCCACTTTAACTCTCTTGAGTGTAAAATAGGAACAATAATGCCTGTATGAAATGGTATGGGGGGCTTGATTAGGTGCAAAGTAGCACAGAGTTAAACACTTGATAAATAATAGCTTTTATGGGTTGATATGAAATATATCCTGACACAAAATCAAAGAGCAAGTGGTATTTGCACCACTGAGCAGTCATAAGGATTTGGGTATCTGAGACTCAATTCCTCTATATTCTCTTAAGAAAAAAGTTTGGAGACTTAAAATGAACTTGACGGAATTCTTCTTTAGTTACTGCATGAAAGAGTACCTCTTCTTCCTTTACATTCCTCTGTTCCACATTCTCATAGATGTGTTCTCTAGAACACATCTCAAGTTGCTTTTCTTCTTAGCAATTATATCAATTTGTAATTAGATATTGATGAGTATCATGACTTCAACATGTCAGTCTTTCCCACTAGACTAAGAGCTCTGTGACTACAGGGACATGTTTGGTTTAGCTTATCATCAGATCTTTAGAGTAGCACAATGCCTTGCACATGGTAGACAGTTAATGAGCAGAATAAATGAATCAGTCAATCAAGGATCAATTAAGGGTAAAACACTAAAAGGATTTCTATTAATGTTATAAATAAGTATTTACTATTGGTTAATACTATTCAATGAGTTGGAAGTGATGCCATTAAACAAGAGAACAAAATAGGAAAAATATGAGAAAGTAGGAGAAGATATAATTATTTACAGTTGGTGGTTCTGTATATAATTGCGTCAAGGCACCTGGCTCACTTAGTTGGTAGAGCATGTAACTCTTGATTTTAGGGTTCTGCATTCAAGCCCCATGCTGGGTATAGAGCCTACTTTAAAAAACAAAACAAAACAGACTCTATATAATTGTATCAAATACATCATCTAAAATCTATAAGTGATAAGTTTTAGTAATCAGAGTAGATTGAAAATAAATTTATTAGAATCAATAGCTTTCTTGTATACCAACAAAAATTAGAAAATATAATGGGAAAAATATTCATAAGAGCAACAAAAGAATGTAAGATACTTGAGGGAAAGTCTAACAATGTTTTCAGTACCTGTATAAAGAAATCTATAAAACTCTACTGTGGGACATAGAAGAAGTCTTAGAATAAACAAAAAGGCAATCTTTCTTTAATATAGGAATATTTTATATTATGCAAGTAACATGAATGTCCTGGTGCAACAGATTCAAATAATACAGATAAACACAGCAAAAGATAAAATCTCCCCCTTATCAACCTTCAACTCAATTCTCTCTCCCTAAATGTAAAACCTCTAGGCCCTTTTCTATGAGTTTACTTACAAGTAAGTGTGTGTGTGAGTGTGCACACACATTTTGTTTTCACAAATAGAGTTGTATCATATGTTTTACTCTGTAACTTTTTTCCTAAGTATTTTCTCTCTTTTCTTCATATTAATTTCTATTGTTCTGTCTTCCAGTTCCTTGGTTCTTTCCTCTGTCCCCTCTATTTTTTTCTTTTTTTAGATTTTATTTTATTTATTCATGAGAGACAGAGAGAGACAGAGACATAGGCAGAGGGAGAAGCAGGCTCCCCAAGGGGAGTCTGATGTGGAACTCGATCCCAGGACTCCAGGATCACAACCTGAGCCAAAGGCAGACACTCAACCACTGAGCCACTCAGGTTTCCTGTCCCCTCTATTCTGTTGTGGAGCCCACCCACTGAGCTTTTTATTTCAGTTATTGCATTTTCAGTTCTAAAATTTCCATTTGGCTCTTATATTTTCTGTTTCTTTGATGAGACTTTCTATTTCTTTGCTGAGGCTTCTTGTTTTTTCGTTTGTTTCAAGTAAGTTCATAATTGCCCACTGAAGCATTTTTATCATGGTTGCTTTAAAATTGTGGATAATTCTAATATCTCTATCATATCAGTATTAGCCTCTTTTGGTTGTCTTTTTTTTTTTGTCATCCATTTTGAGATCTTCCAGTTCTTGATATGATGAATGATTTTTTAAATTGAAACCTGGACATTTTTGTCCTAAATTATAAGACTCTAGTTCTTATTTAAACCTCTGTTTAAACTGGCTTTCTCTGATACCTCTCTAGCCATGGAAGGTGGGGTAAGGGCACTGCCTTGTTACTGCCAGATGAACGTACAAGTCCTAGTTCCCCAGGTTGGTCTCCACTGACACCTGAGGGGTTGCTCCTTGTACTGCTAGGTAGAAGTGGAAGTTCTGGTCCTTGCAGTCTCCACTGACACTGTAATGGAGGTGGCCTCTTTACTGCTGGGCAATGGTGAAAGTCCTGACCCTCCACTAGGCCTCCTCTGATACCACCCTGGAGAAGATATTGGGTCACATCATTGAAGCTTACTGAGACCACGTGGAAGTCTAGTCTTTCTACTAGGACTTTCTTTCTTTTTTTTTTTTTTTGGCATTAGTGCAGGTGGGGATCACAGATTTTCCTGCAGTGTTTGTTTTTTTTTTTTTTTTCTTAATTTTTTTTAATTTATTTATGATAGTCACACAGAGAGAGAGAGAGAGAGGCAGAGATATAGGCAGAGGGAGAAGCAGGCTCCATGCACCGGGAGCCCGACGTGGGATTCGATCCGGGGTCTCCAGGATCACGCCCTGGGCCAAAGGCAGGTGCTAAACCGCTGCGCCACCCAGGGATCCCTCCTGCAGTGTTTGGCCGGAGTACAGCATTATTGTCTACACGTTTTCTTTTTCTTTTTTTTTTTTTAAGGATTTTATTTATTTATTCATGAGAGAGAGAGAGGCAGAGACATAGGCATAGGGAGAAGCAGGCTCCATGCAGGGAGCCCAAAGTGGGACTCGATCCTGGGACTCCGGGATCACACCCTGAGCCAAAGGCAAATGCTCAACTGCTGAGCCACCCAGGCGTCCCTTGTCTACACGTTTTCTATCTTACTAAACTTCTATGGTTTTGATGCCCTAACTACAGGAAAGCTTTTGTTGGTTTTTTTGTTTGTTTGTTTGTTTGCAGCTGTTGGCATTTTCAGACTGCCAACTTCTTCAGCTTCATCTCTGGGATATATGAAGCAAAAGAATATCCATGGAACTCATCATGTCAAGATCCCAAGTCAGTTTACCTCTGGGCACCTTTCTGTCTTCTTACGTTTGTTTAATATTTAATGTCCTGGGTCTCCAGTTGTACTTGGAGGGAGAGGGATAAGTATGACTATTCCATCTTATCAAAGCAAAATTCCTGAGACTTGTTTTGAAAAAACTGAACCATATCTTATTCATTCTTCCATGTAACTGTTTATGATTGTTTATGGTTTCTGTAAGTATAGATTAATGTAATTTATATAACCACTACTTGTAAATATTTGTTTTCTAGGTTCAGTATTATAGAAGCTAATTCTCCCTAACAATTCAGAACTTTAGTAGTATCTGTATGAGTTGACAATGTGAATTTAATAATGGAAATTTACATAAAAGAAAAGTGATAAGGGAGTATTTAACTGCCAAATAGTAAACATAAAAGTACTATAAAAATTACAGTAGTGTGATATTGATATAGGTATAGACAGATGAGTAATTGAGATGAGAAAATGCAGAAACAGATGAAAGCATATATGAAAATTCAGTATGTGATAAAAATGGCCTATTTAATTAATGGCCTTATGGCAACATTTTCCAAGTGAGCGACTCAGGCAAAAAATAATAAATTGATTTCTGATTGTTAAAAATAATAATGATAATAAACCAAATTCCAGATTGTCAAAGGAGCAAATCTTAAAAAGAGACCATAGAGGTCTCACAGAAAAAACTTGGATGAATTATTTTTAAAGATTTTGTTTATTTATTCATAAGAGACACAGAGAGAGGACAGAGACATAGACAGAGGGAGAAGCAGCCTCCCTATGGGGAATCTGATGCAGGACTCGATCCTAAGATTCTGGGATCATGATCTGAGCCAAAGGCAGACGCTCAACCACTGAGCTACCCAAGTGTCCCTGGTTGAATATTTTTATAATCTAGGGGTGGGGAAGGCCTTTCTAAGCATGACAGAAAAGTACAGAAGAAAAGACTCATAAATTTGATTACTAAAAAGTAAAAAATTCTTCTGAGAAGTAAAAACTATTTTGAACAAGGCCAAATACACATAAAGAAGGTGAAAATATCTGCAACATGTGTAAAAAAAAAACCATAAAACATTTCTATAAATTGATAAAAAAGAATATATCTCTGAAAAAATTTGAGAACCATATAAAGGGAAATAAAAAATGAAGAAATTAAATAGGCCAAAACATAATAAAATATGTTTAATTTCACTAGTTATCAAAATTATACAAATAAAAAATAAGGTATTTTTCATCTTTCAGAATGGAAAAGATAAAATTCGTTTGACAAAACCTGTCACCGAGAGTGTGGGGAAATGTACCCTTAATTACTGTCAACATGAGTACAGATCAGAGCACTCCAGGAGGGTGCTATAGCAATATATATATTACTTTAAATTGGAATACCCTCTGAATCAGTAATACTCTCAGAAATGTATCCCAAATTTTCATCATAATGTAGTTTACAGTAGAAAAATAAGAAGTGGATATAGCTTAGAAGTTCATCAATAGAGGATTAAATGAAAAAAAAAAAAAGGTACGTCCATACACTATATACTCTCAACAGTTAAAATAGTTAAGGATCTCATGTACTGACATGAAAAAATATTTAAGATGTTGAATAAAGAATGCCAGGTAGCCTTTTTTTATAATGCTGTGTATATAGAGTTCTGTGTGTGTGCACACGCATGCGCTTTGAGAGATTCGAAAAGGAGCGGAGGTTTACTCCAGCTGCTGGGATTGCAGGTATATACTTTGTTCTTTATTGTTTTCTGTACAATTAGAGTGGGAATATGTACCATTTTTAGAATTAGAAAAAAGCTATTTTCATTAAGTCTTAACTGCAGCCATCATTAAAGAACATCTCAAAATTGTTCTCAGTACATACTACTCTATACAAATTGCATCAATGCCTATGCAGGGCAACAACTGATGCCATCTTTTGGTCAGCTAAATAATACACAAGCATTTTGGTATATGCTCAGGCACTGCTTTGTGTGGTACTATAGTTTCATGACCAGATGACCCGGGAATGTTGCCCTGAAGTACTCTTGTTGGAGTTTTTTTTTTTTTTTAAAGATTTTATTTATTTATTCATAAGAGACACACACAGAGAAGCAGAGACATAGGCAGAGAAGCCAGCTCCCCGTGGGGAGCCCAATGTGGGACTGGATCCCAGGACCCCGGGATCATGTCCTGAGCCAAAGGCAGACACTCAACCACTGAGCCATGCAGGCATCCCTCTTGGAGTTTTATTACCATAAAATGAAATGATGCAGTAGTGTCAGTTCTAGGTCTCTCTGGCTGGGAAATCGTAGGCAAGTTAGTTAGGCTCCGAGTCTCAGCTTCTTCTGTAAAAATATCTTCACTTTCTGTTTTGCAGAATTGTAAGGATCAAGAGATGATGTGTATGAAAACATTTTCTAAACTCTGAAATGCAAGTGTAGTTGCTATTCCTATAATCATGTTTATTAAAATAAGGAAAAGTGCCATCAACAATGGGGAAGATAGATTATTATCAAAATTAAAATGATGACTGATGGTGAGCAGTGAGCTTTGGGAAGAATAAGCCTTCCATCTAGAATTAGAATCAAACTTCAACTGTGGCGTCTTTCTGCTGAAATTATGGGATAACATTTTGACACTTTGAAGGAAACGAAACACAGAAGCAATTGTTACATGGTGATAGGTAAAGGAAAGAACATGTAATTCAATCCACTAGGAAGATATTTATCCAAAATGAAACTGTTTTCTCTCCTTGCTAGTCAGGCAGAAATCTAATTACTTATGTTTGATCTACTATGGAGAGGCAAACCTGAGAAAATGATAGATTATAGACAATTTTATTGAATTTAATCTTAGAAATCGACAAATGAAGGTTTTGCACTTTGCACATAATTACTTAGCTGATGTTAAAAATAAAATCTGGTCAATAGTGATAACTTCTGTTTTACTGTGATCTGTTCTAGTTTCAGTTGTGGATTAGGCTATTTCCTGGTCCCTTTCTTTGTGTGAATGCTTTAAAGATAACTTCTCTCTGGTTGAGGGTTTAGTGCAGAGCTATTTTTTTCATATCATATAACGTTTCAGAAACAAAAAGAAAATAAAGGAAACTTAAAGACAAGCCTGGAAGCATAAAGAAAGAAGAACTGATGGGGCGCCTGGGTGGCTCAGTGGTTGAGTGGCTGCCTTCGGCTTAGGGCATGATCCCGGGGTCCTGGGATCGAGTCCTACATTGGGCTCCCTGTGCGGAGCCTGCTTCTCCCTCTGACTATGTCTCTGCTTCTCTCTCTGTTTCTCATGAATGAATAAATAAAATCTTCAGGGGGGAAAAAAAGAAAATGAACTTCTTTGCCTTTAAGTTGTGTCTATCCTCACTACCCTTTGACTAGTTCGGTCCAATGAGACGTGGAGATGACAACAGACGGAAGTACACAACAGGTGTAAAGCAGGATACTCTCTTCCCTACTGCCTTTGCACAGTAGGGCAGTCAGACAACCTGGGTTCTGGACACAGATCTGGCCCGTATGAGCTGAGTGACCTGATGAAGGCTGGCACAGCAAGGGGCTGGGAGCTACTGTCAGCGTCCCTTCACCCCGGGCATGGTGCCAATCACTTGACACACGCTTTCTTTTTATCCTCACAACAATTCTGTAAAGTGGTATGATCCCTGTTTGACCGTTAAGGGGACTAAACTTGGGAGAGTTCTGTAGCTTGGCCCAGGCTACACAGGAAAGAACTAGCTTGATGATCAGATGAAATAATGTTTAATGTTTAAGAAAATGGTTTGAAAATTGTAAAATGCGATACAGATTTTAATTTTTGTTATTGTTGTTATATTCGTCCTTGGCAAGTAAGTAAAACTCTGTTCTTTCCTCGTGCTCTTTTCCAGAGGTTTCCACCTATTCTGCATGAATACAGCAGCTGCTTCCGGTGCCAGAAAGGGCGAGATTAGTATTCCAGTGGCCCTGCGGGTTCCAACGGCCCTGCTGGCACAACTCGCAGAGACAAGTATTTTGCAAAGACGATGACGGGTCCGGGAGGAAAACAAAAGGAAATGTATTTTCCTCACTACTCTGTGAGGATTGAATAAAACCCCACCACGATAGTACAATAGTGAATTTTATCATGTGTGTGGGAATGATGGGGCTGATAACGGCCTCGCGTCCTAATCGGTCTCCTAGGATGGGTCACTCTTCGCTCTTAGGTCTTTAGCGTCTTGTCTCTCTTTGTTCACCAGAGCAGCGCACACCCGGCCTGTTTGTCAGCTTCGCACGCACTCGGCTGTAAGCGGCAGCAACCCTCGGAGCATCTGGAGAGCCGGTGTGTCCTGAGAGATAAGACTGCTGCACCCCGGCTGGCGCGCTCCCGAGTGACTGGCCACGCCTTTAGAAGAGGCTGCAGCCCTGTCTGTCTGTCTCGTGCAAAGGTTATCTGGATGCCCACCATTCAACTCGGTTTTCCCTTGTGGTCATAACCACTATTACAACAATTAACCTTCCCATGGGGATATACCACCAAACCGCAGGGAAAAAGAAGCAAAACATTCTGACTAGGACTGTGTGGTCTGTTACATTTTTTCTCAGCCCAGGGTTGCTCATGGTATTTCTAGCCTGTTTTGCTTCTCAGGGGTCAAATCATCAAATGGAACATTTTGTTAGTTCTAAGGATGCTGGAGCGTTACGATCTTCATTTATTGAGTTGGGAAGACCGAGGGAATTTTCAGAAGGCCTGGTTAGGAAGTGCCAGGAAAAGTCCTGGACTGAGAAACCTGATTACATGATACTCTACCTTACTGTCTTGCACGTCACACCACGGGACTTCATTTAGCGCCACGCGTTTCATTCTGCATGATAAGAGACTTTGCCTTTTAGGGATTTGAAGAAGATGAATGAAATATATCTAAGATTGTATTGGTGATCCATACTGACTCAACATACCAACAGATTTTCTCCTCTTAAAACCCTCTTTTTAAACTCTGGTGGGCATTGACAACTACTTTTAGGGCTTGCTGATCCCATTTCTGGGCCCTGGGTCTTGCTCACTTTTAACTTAAAAAAACTTGAGAGCAGAGCCTGATGAATTCTCAAAGTCATAGAACAATCTTTTTCTCTGAAGCCAGAATAGGGAGCCAATTCAAAATTTGGAGGAAGCCCAGATGGGTTGTCAGGGTAGCCTTCTGGACATGGTTAGTTAACTTGTCCAACTATCCATTACAGATTGTAGAATTAATTCTAGCTAACCCTCCCTCCCTCTCTCTCTCCTTCCTTCCTTCCTCCCTCCCCTCCCTCTCTCTTTCCTTTCTTCCTTCCTTCCTTCCTTCCTTCTTCTTAAAGATTATTTACTTATTCATGAGAGACACACAGAGAGAGAGGCAGAGATACAGGCAGAGGGAGAGGCAGGATCTCTGCGGGGAGCCTAATGTGGGACTCAATCCCAGAACCCTGGATTGCGCTCTGAGCCAAAGGCAGATGCTTAACCACTGAGCCACCCAGGCACCCATAGCTAACCATTTCTTAAATGTGTACTACTGGTCACATGATGTATCATATAAGGAGAGTGAATGAGTTGAGAAATGAGTGGTAAGACTTATTACTCCTTTGGTCATATTATGTTTTTTGCCTTTTTAGAGAAACCACTTACTGAGTGCAAGAATGGTGGCTTTGCATGTTTAATCCTCATGACAACTCAGTGAGATATGTACTATTATCCCTATTTTACATATAAGCAAACCAAGAGAGGTCAAGTATTTGTCCAAGATCAAATAACTCCTGAGTAGCAGGACTGGAAATCAGTGGTACAGCTGTGGATCTACCAAAGTTTGGACCTTGAATGGGCATCCTATTTTTTATTCTATGATATAGGTTTATTATTCAAAGTTGTAAGGAAATCACGTTTTTAAATACCACACAATAACTTAAATTCACCAAAAGGGCTTCTTTTGTATAAGAATTCTTTTTTTTTTTAAGATTTTATTTATTTATTCATGAGAGATAAAGAGTACAAGAGAGAGAGGCAGAGACACAAGCAGAGGGAGAAGCAGGCTCCATGCAGGGAGCCCGACGTGGGACTTCATTCCGGGTCACTAGGATCACAACCTCGGCTGAAGGTAGCGCTAAACTGCTGAGCCACCCGGACTGCCCTGTGTAAGAATTCTATTGTAAAATCTGTTATAAGGTGAATATCACCTCCCAGATTTATTTATCTGAAATCAGATTTTCTTAGACATTAAATTTTCTTATGGTGATAGCCATGAGTTCTTTTTTTTTTTTTTAAGATTTTATTTATTTGGGGATCCCTGGGTGGCGCAGCGGTTTGGCGCCTGCCTTTGGCCCAGGGCGTGATCCTGGAGACCCGGGATCGAGTCCCACATCAGGCTCCCGGTGCATGGAGCCTGCTTCTCCCTCTGCCTATGTCTCTGCCTCTCTCTCTCTCTGTATGACTATCATAAATAAATAATTAAAAAATAAAAAAAAATTTTATTTATTTGACAGAGATAAAGAGGGACAGTGGCAGGAAGAGGCAGAGGGTGAAGCAGGCTCCCTGTGGAGCTGGGAGCCCAATGTGGGTCTTGATCCCAGGACCCTCAGATCATGACCTGAGCCAAAGGCAGACACTTTATCGACTGAGCCACCCAGGCACCCCCAGCCTGAGTTTTTTTTTTTTAAAGATATATTTATTTATCAGAGAGAGAGAGGGCAGGGCCAAGGATGAGGGAGGTGGGGCATTGGGAGAGGGAGAGAGCAATCTCAAGTAGACTCTCCACTGAGCATAGAGCCTTATGTGGGCCTTGATCTCACAACCTTGAGATCGTGACCGGAGCTGAAACCAAGAGTTGGATGATGTTCAACCAATTGAGCCACTCAGGTGCCCCGAAAGCCATGAGTTTTTAAAAAGTCAGCAAATATCAAGCACCTCTCATGTGCCAGATATTGGGGATAGGATAGTGGGTAAATTGTATACAGTTTTTAACCTCTTGGAACTTGTATGGTGTCATATGTTGTGTGTAGGATGCACTGGGAATCCATATCTGACCATCTCCTTGGGTTTTAGTATATTTCTGTGTGCTTCTGTAATACCCTGCTTTTATTATAATATGCAAGATTATAATGTTGTGCAACTATCACCACTATCTAGTCTCTAAAACTATCACCACAGAAACACTGTAACCCAGCAGCCCAGGTGGCTCAGCGGTTTAGCGCCACCTTCAGCCCAGGGCATGATCCTGGAGACCAAGGATCGAGTCCCACGTCGGGCTCCCTGTGTGGAGCCTGCTTCTCCCTCTGCCTGTGTCTCTGCCTCTCTCTCTCTCTCTGTGTGTCTCATGAGTAAATAAACAAAATCTTAAAACAAAACTCTGTAACCATTAAGAAATAACTCCCTATCCCCCCCCCCCCCACACACACACCCAGTTCCTGGTATTCAAGAATACTTCTACTTTCTATTCTATTTCTAGAATAGAAATCTATTAGAATCTATTCTAGATTCTGTTCTAGAATCTACTTTCTATTTCTACGAATTTGGTCATTTTAGACAACCACCCACACACACTGGATTAAAAAATAGGGCTGACGGGGCACTTGGGTGGCTTAGTGGTGGAACATCTGCTTTTTGCTCAGGGCGTGATCCTGGGGTCCTGGGATTGAATCCTGCCTGGGGCTCCCCTTAGGGAGCCTGCTTCTCCCTCTGCCTATGTCTCAGCCTCTCTCTGTGTCTCTTATGAATAAATAAATAAAATATTTTTTTAAAAAATAGGGCTGGGTCAACTAGATAACATTTGGAAAGGATCATCTTTTTTTCAGTTTTATTGAGAATAATTGACACATTACATTGTATTAAAGTGTATAAAGTAATGATTTGATATATGTATATGTTGTGAAATGATTACAACATCCATCACCTCACAGGCACACAATTTTTTCTTGTGATGAGAACTTTTAAGATCTATTCTTTTAGCAACTTTCAAGTAATCCAAGACAGTAATGTCAACTATAGTAGCAATGCTGTACATCACATCCCCAGAATTTATTTATCTTATAACTAGAAGTTTGTACCTTATGGCCACCTTCACCCATTATGGCCTGGCAACCACAAATCTTACCTCTGTTCCTGTGAGTTTGGGTTTTTTAGAGTCCATATATAAGTGAGATGATACAGTGTTTGTCTTTCTTTGTCTGACTTACTTCACTTAGCATAGTGCCCCAAGGTTCAGGCATGCTATTGTAGATGGCAGGATTCCCTTTTTTTTTTTTTTTTTTTTTTTAGAGCTGAATAATATTCCATTGTGTATATATACCACATTTTCTTTCCTTTTCCTCTGGTTTGATTGAGAAATAATTAACATACATCACTATTAATTTAAGGCATATAGTATGATAGTTTGATTTACATGTATTGTGAAATAATTACCACAATTGATTCAGCTGAAATCCATCATCTCCTACAGATAAAATAAAATAGAAAAGGAAAAAGAAAAAAAAAAAGCCATTTTCCTTGGGGTGAGAATTTTTAGGATTTACTCCCTTAACAACTTTCCTGTATATCCTACAGTGGTGTTAGCTACAGTCATCATGTTATATTACATCCCTTATACTTGCTTATCTTATAACTGGAAGTTTGTACCTTTTGACCACCTTGCTCCAGTTCCTACCTTCCCTACCCTCTACTTCTGGTAACCACAAATCTGATCCCTTTTTCTAGGAGTTCATTTTGTTTCTTTGTTTTTTGTTTTTTAGATTCCGCATATAAGTCAGATCATGCAGTATTTACCTTTTTCTGTTTGACTATTACACTTAGCATAATGTCCTCGAAGTCCATCTAGTTGTCACAAATGGCAGGCTTTTCTTGTATTTTAATGGCTGAATAATAATTCTATTGTATATGTAGGCCACACCTTCTTTACCCATTCATCCATTTGTGGACACTTAAGCAGTATCCATGTCTTAGCTATTTAAATAATGCCACAATTAACATTGTGGTGCAGATATTTCTTCGAGAGAGTGATTTCATTTTCTTGGATATACATGCAAAAATGGGATCACTGGTTCATGTGATAGTTCTATTTTTAATATTTTGAGGAACCTCCATATTGTTTTCTATAGTGGCTGCATCAATTTACATTTCCACCAGCAGTGCACAAGCGTTCCCTTTATTCACATCCTACCCAACAATTCGTATCTCTTGTCTTTTTGATGATTGCCATCTAACATGTGTGAGTAATATGTCATTGTGGTTTTTATTTGCACTTCCCTGATGGTTAGTGATGTTGAGCAGTTTTTCAAGTACCTGTTGGCCATTTAAATGTTTTATATATAAAAAAAATACTAAATCTTTTATATAGGTGGAAAAACATTTTGTCTTTTTGTGTCTGGCTTATTTTACTTAACATAATGTTTTCAAGTTTTATCCATGTTGCAGCATGTTTCAGAATTTCATTCCTTTTTAAGGCTAAAAAACATCCCATTGTATGTATATAATACATTTTGTTTATACACTCATCTATTGATGGAACTTAGGTTGTTGCCATCTTTTGACTATTGTGAATAATACTACAATCAAATCAACATTGGTGTGTAAATATCTGTTTCAATTCTTTGGGGATATATGTCTAGAATGCAATTGCTGGGTCATTTGGTAATTGTATTTTAGCTTTCTGAGGAACTGTCAAACTGTTTTCCATAGCAGCTGTACCATTTTATATTCCCACCAGCAAGGTGCAAGGGTTCTGAAATTTTCACATCCTTAATAATGCTTATTTTCCATGAAAAAAATTACAGCTATTCTAGTAGGCATGAAATGGTATTTCACTATAGCTTTGATATGCATTTCTCTAATGACTAATGATGTTGAGCATCTTTTCTTGCGCTTATTGGCCATTTATCTATCTTCTTTGGAGAAATATCTATTCAAGTCCTTTGCCCATTTTTGAATTGTGTTTTCTTTATGTTGTCGAGTTGTAGGAGCTCTTTATATTTTCTGGATAATAAATCCTTATCAGATAGATGACTTGCAAATAATTCTACCATGCTGTAGGTTTTTTCACTTCTTTGATAATGTCTTTTGATGCACAAAAATTTTGATGAAGTCCTATATATTTTAAAAATTTTGATGTCACTGCCAAATCCAAGATCATGAGAATTAACGCCTATGTTTTGATGTAAGAGTTTTATGGTTTTAGCTCTTATATTTATTTTAGGTCATTGATCCACTTTGAGTTAATTTTTGCACATGGTACAAGATAACAGTCTGTCTTCACTCTTTTGCATGTAGAAATCCAGTTGTCTTAACACTACTTGTTGAAAAGACTATGGTTTCCCCCATTGAATGGGCTTGGCACCCTTGTAATAATTCATTTGGCCTAAGTTGTATGAGTTTATCTCTGGAGATTCAAATCTATTCCATTGGTTTATGTATCTGCCCTTATGCCAGTATCACATTATTTTGATTATTGCGCTTTGTAGTGAGTTTTAAAATTGGGATGTGTGAGTCTTCCAATTTTGTTCTTCTTTTTCAAGATTGCTTAGGCTATTCAGTGTTCCTTTCAATTCCACATAAATTTAAAGATAAATCTTTCCTTATCTGCAAAAAAGGCTGTTGAAATTTTGATGCTGATAACATTAAATCTGTAGATCACTTTGGGTGGTATTGACATTTTAATAATAATAAGTATTCTTACCCAAGACCATACGATGTATTTCTCTTTATTTGGGTCGTCTTTAATTTTCTTCAGCAACGTTTTATATTTCTCAGATTTTTATGATCTCATTGGTTAAACTTATTCCTAGGCATTTATTCCAGTGGGTGCTATTGGCAGTGTAATTGCTTTTTTAATTTTCTTTTTTTTTTTTTGGATTGTTCATTACAGGTATATAGAAACATAACTGATCTTTGTGTATTGACATACCCTGTAAATTTGTTGAATTCTTTTATTAGCTTTAGTAGCTTCCTTGTGGATTCTTTGGGATTGTCTTTATATAGGACCATGTTACCTGCAAATAGAGATAGTTTTACTTTTTCCTCTTCAACCTAGGTGTCTTTTCTTTTCTTGTCTAACTACTTTGGCTGGAACTTCCTGTACAATGTTGAATAAGTGATAAAAGTGGGCATCCCTGTCTTGTTCCTGATCTTAAGGAGAAGGCCTTAAGTTCCTTTACCATTGAGTATGATGTTATCATAAATGACCTTTATCATGTTAAGGAAATTCCCTTCTATTCCTAGTTTTCTAATTTTTTTTTATCATGAAAGAGTGTTGGATTTTATCACAAACGGTTTCAAATGCCTTTTCTGCATCAATTAAGATGGTCATGTGTGTTTTTTTCCCTTCATCCTATTAATGTGATTTATTACATTGGTTGGTTTTCTTATGCAATTGCTATTGCATTCTTAGGTTAAGTCCCACTTGGTCATAATGTATTTTCATTATAATATGCTGTTGGATTAGGTTTCTTTTCTTTTGTTGAGTACTTTAGCATCTACATTCATAAGGAATTTTGGACCATAATATTCTTTCCCTGTTTATGTCTTTATGTAGCATTGGTATCAGGAGAATGCTGGCCTCATAGAATGAGTCTGAAAGTGTTTCCTCCTCTTCAGTTTTTTGAAAGAGTTTGAAAAGAATTCTTGGTGTTTAAATGTTTTTGTAATTACCAGCAAAGCCATCTGGCTCTGAACTTGCTTTTGTCTTTGTTGTATTTGGGAAGTTTTCTGTCATTGTTTCTTCAAATAATCTTTCTACCCCTTTCTATCTCTTTTCTTCCTCTAGAACTTCCATAATACATGTTGGTCCACTTGTTGGTGCCCCACATGTCCCTTAGACTCTGTTCAGTTTTCTTCTTTTTTTCTTTTTCTGTTTTTTAAGCTTGATAAGCTGAGTTATTCTATCTTCAAGGTCACTGACTTTTTTCTTTTGTATGCTTAGGTCTGCTATTGAATTTTTCACTTTATTGTACTTTTCAGATCCAAAATTTATCTTTCATTTCTTTTTTTATAATTTCTGTCCCTTTATTGATATTGTCATTCCTATATTGTTTTCCTGATTTCCTTTTGTCCTTTGTTCATGTTTTCCTTTAGCAATTTGATATTTAAGATAGTTGTTTAAAGTCTTCGTCTCGGAAGTCCAGCGTCTAGACTTCCTCAAGGATGGTTTTGGCCAATTTATTTTGTTTCTTTAGTTGGGCCATACTTTCCTGTTTTTTGTATGCTTTGTGATGTTTGTTAAAAACTGGGCATTTAAAAAAAAACTGGGCATTTAAATATTATAACATGGGAACTCTGGAAATTGGATCCTTCCCCTTCTCTAGGGTTTGTTTGTTTTATTTTTTGATTGTTGAAGGCTGTAGCAATCTGTCATTTAGTGACTTTTCCAAACTATTTTTTGCAAAGACTGTGTATCTTATCATCTGTGGTTCTTGAAGTTGCTATTCCTTTAGAGGTTTCCTTGAAGGCCAGATGATAAAAGAAGGAAAATGACTTAAAAGTGACATTGGTCCCCCAGTAAAAAAGGAAAAAGCAGAAAAGAAAAAAAACCCCACCCATCAAACACCTGTCCCAATCTTTGTGGATTGACTTCATTCTGGTGTGCTCCAACACTTAAATAGGCTCACATTAAGCCAACGAGTCATCCTGAGATGAAAACTTGAGATCCTCTCACATCTTTCTTGAGCATATGTCTCGCCCTGGACAAAAACAAAACAAAACAAAACAAAACAAAAAAACAAAAACAAAAACAAAACCCTTGTGCATATTTCCAAATTCCCCTGAATATTCCTTATTCCTTGTCTGCATGGGTACTTCTGAATCTTCTAACTTCCCAAATAATCTCCCTCAGTTTTTCCTCAGTTTCCCAGGCCTCAGGTGGTCTATTATATGTCTGGGTCTTAATCTCTTGTCCAGGCATCTGTGGGTTGTTAGTTTGCTTGCTTTGCATCTTTTTTAACAATGCATTCAGCTTTTCTGGCCTGATTACTACTGAGTTGGTCTAAACAGAGACAAGTACTTGAGCCAGTCCTTCGGGTAACCCTACACAGGTTAGAATAGACATATACAATAATTTGCAAATAAAGTCTGCTTCTTCCCCTTGGAACCAAGGACCAGGGTCTACACTGGGAACACTGGCTGCTGCTGCTTTACTATGGCCACCATGACAGGGTGGAGGTGAGATAAGAGCAAGTAAAAATGCCACATAGCTTTCCTGCCATTTTCAAGTTATCTTTTTTTCTGGGTTGTTTACTTGGTTGCTATAAACCTGTGTTTTCCAGAGTTCTAACAAAGTTGGTTCTGACAATATTTGCTTGTTTTTCAGTGTTTCTGTCAGGGAACAAGACCTTGGAACTGTCTACTTCATCATTTTACTGACATCATTGCCATGATCATTTAATACACTAGAACTTTTATTTACAAAGCACTTCTAATTTCTGTACTGACTCTGTTGCTGAGTAGTTTGAGGCCTACTTATATGTCCCATTTATTTCTGCTCTTAATGAAAGATGTTGTTCCCAATTATGACCATAATCTCTACATTCAGGCTCCCCTAAATTCACAGTTTTCTATCCTGGCTGCACATCACACTGACCTATGGAGTTTTTTTAGAAAACAGGGTCCTCTTCAGACTTAGAGAAGCAGAAACTCTGCGCATGAGTTGCAAAGTGAACAAATGCAACTAGAGTTGTCTTTAGAGTTCTCTTACGAAGGATCATAATATATTTTTGACATTTAGTAAAGCAATTGAACATCATTATACTAAAGTGTAATATAAGGGTAACTGGGTGGCTTAGTCAGTTAAGTATCTGCCTTCAGCTCAGGCCATGGTCCCGAGGGTCCTGGGATAATGTCCATCTTGGGCTCCTTGCTCTCAGCAGGGAGCCCACTTCTCCTTCTCCTCCCTACTTATGCTATCTCTGCTGCTCTCTCTCAAATAAATAAATAAAATCTTTTTTTAAAAGTATAATATAACTCATTCAGTAATGAAATTAAAATTTACTTATGGAAATTCCAACATTTTTTAAAAGATTTATTTACTGATTTGAGAGAGAGAGAGAGAGAGAGAGAGAGAGAGAGAGAGAGAGCAAGTGAGCAGGGGGAGAGCAGAGGGAGAGAGAGAACCCTGAAACAGACTCCCGCTGGGGGCAGAGCCCAACTCAGGGCTCGATCCCAGAAGAGCATGACCTGAGCCAAAATCAAGAGTTGGACACTCAATTGACTAAGCCACCCAAATGCCTGAAGAAATTCTAATATTTTAAATCTCAAGTATTTTGCTTCCATAAAGGCAGAATATCCTATTTAAAGTTAACAAATGATTAATTTTAACAATAATAATATACACACCTGAATTAGTTTTTGTAATTGTGTACCTATTACGTATATGCATATATATTTATTTCTGTACTATACATAATCAGGTAGTTATTCTGAAAAATAGAATCTTTAAAGAATTTATTATAATGTTTAACTTTTCATAATTATACCTTAATAAGTAAAAAGGAACAATAAACCCTATCTTTAAATATATGGTTCCACAACCAGTAGTATTGTGCCAATATTATTTATGTACAGAGACTTAATCTCTTTTAGGGCTTTTAACTTCCAGAAAATAGCAGTCTAGAGGAGATCATTCATTCCAGAATGATGAAGATTTTTCAGAGAAAAGAGACATTAGTCACAAGCTCTCAAACCATCCCTCCAAACCTTCCTAATATTGCTCTCTGCACTGTTTTTTTTTATTTCTTTGCCCCCCCCCCCCCCCCTTAAAAAGATTTTATTTACTTATTCATGACAGACACAGAGAGAGAGGCAGGGACATAGGCAGAGGGAGAAGCAGGCTCCTCCTAGCAGGGAGCCTGATTGAGGACTCGATCCCAGAACCCTGGGATCACGACCTAAGCCAAAAGCAGACACTCAACCACTGAGCCACCCAGGTGCCCCCTCATCTCCCTTGCTAAAATCAAGAGCTCTTCAGACCCTCCCTCCTTAGCTTAGTCTCCAAGGGAAAAGTGTTGGCTCATTTATTAAGACTATTAAGCTTCTCTCTCTCCCACAAAAAAAAAAAAAAGTCTATTTTTTTTAATGGCTTGGACAGAAATGAGAAAACTTTACACTAGTTTTTCAACCCAGACACATTGCTATATCTTTCCTTCAGGAAGAATTTCAAAGAGAAATGCCCCAGGGCAGTTTAAACCAGTGTCATAAATGCTTCCTTTAAGTAAAAGAAACCTGAAATAATGCTGTCCTCTAAAGGGTCATCTAATAGTTTTGTTGCTGTCCTCTTATTTCTAATATCTTTGTATTATCACTGTGGTGGAAATCATTGGAGAAATTAGTGCTGTACACAGAATCTCTGTACTGGGGTCAGCTTGCCTCAAGCCCACCTTTCATTCCAATACTCAGTGATATTCTCTGTGCGTGTTTGTGTTTTAACTTTCTCTACCTGATTTATTGTTCTGTTTATTGGGTGGAGCTCTGATTGGCTTACTATATGATAAATATTCACTATATTTTTAGAAGCTCAAGTTTTCTCCCCCTTTTTTTTCACGTCGGTTAGAGGGGCAGGGATCAAAGCACAGAACTGGGGCAGTCACTGCTTATGTTTGTGCTTTATCTCATTAAGTGCTGATCACCAGGAAAGCAAACAGCCTGTCATGAAATTTGCCTTGCAAACAATATAACAAAGAAATCTTACGAAAAGAGGCCGAACAGAAGGTGTGTTTAATCTGTTGTTGTGCAGCTCCAGTTTCAGACTAAGAGCGATGATACTTGGAAAAAAAATTGGGAGTCTGCCTGCGGGCAACATTTACCCCTGATGTTGAGATTGCTACAGAAACCTAACCGTTGGAAGTTTTCAACATACAAATCAGGATTTATTAAAGGAATTAATATCTTTGAAGGCTCACAAAGCAATCCTGTTTTCCTGCAAGATGGATGAAAGGCAGAGATTTCAAAACATTTGCTAGAAAACATCAATAGCCAATCCTGCTGATTTAATTTTTTCAGTCCCTCAGGCATCAAAAGAAGTTGCGACTTGTCCACATTTGCTTCGGAAGCAAAGCAATATTGTAAATTAAAAATGGCTGGAGCTTAGCTGGCTGCATTTCATTTTTAATTAGTTGGAGCTTCATAATATTTATCAACATTTCTTAAGCTCAGAAGCTAAGGAACTTCCTCCTTACATTTGTTGTGAAGAGGTTACAGAGAGTGTTGGGTAGCATCCACTTACACACCAAGGAAAAAGTCCTTAGAATTAGCTATCCATCACAAATACGAACAGAACACAAATACGAAAAGAAATGGTATTTGGTCAGCTCCCTCTCTCTTCTCTTTTATTTTGAGCAAGCAATAGGAATTGGCTATTCCTTTTAACCTGTTGGGAACTCACAAAATATAAACTCTTCAGAGATTGGTGCTAAAAATCAAAACAAATTCTGATAACAGTAACATGCCCATCACAAACAGGTAACAAAAGCAACTGATTTTGCTTGAGGCGGGTGGTGAATCCATAGGGGGCAACAGCAATATAGACCAGATTTTGGAATTAGGGTTTCCCTCAGAGAATGGTCATGTGCTACATGAGACTAATCATTGATCCTGTTCATTCAAAATATACTTATTGACTACTCTTTTATGTCTGGCATTATCTTAAGTACCTGGGATAAAGTGGTGAACAGAAGGGCAAGATCGCTGATATCATAAAGCTCACATTCATTTGTAGAAATATTCAGCCCTACATACTACTCTGTAAATGGGTAGGTGAATTCTGGGAGCTCTCAAATGCTATCCAAGGTGATAACTGTATTTGCAAGGAAATGTGACTGTATATCTAAATCTGTAATCTTATCAGTTATATTTAATCTTACCTAAAGAAGCCTTCAAAAAAAAAAAAAAAAAAAAGGGAGAAATCATCCTCTTGATTTTGTTACAGCATTGGGCAAGGGGCTCTAACCAGCAGCTTCCAGCACCCTTGGCAAGTCTACTTCCACAGTTGAGATGGATGCAGCAGACTAACTTGATGCCATCAGGTCATCCAGATATGTCCATGGCTTGATTCCAAGGTGATCAAGCAACTTTCTTTTATAATGTGGCTTCCCATTTGGGTTTTCCTACGTGGAAAACACGCACACTCTACAGCTCCAAGAACTCCAGTCCTTTTAGAGTTATAGCTCTCACTGTAAATAAATCAGTATTCTGGTTTATGTTTAGATATTTTGGGAATTGGGTTATCATGAATCTGAACATCTTTTGGTATTCTTACAAAGTTGGATTTCTTGAAGCAGAAACTCATGTTCGCGAGTAGCATTTCTCCAAGGGTGGTTTTAAAATCTCTGGCATGAGAATCACCTAAGGGGCTTGTTAGCCATACAGATTCCTGGACTCACGCTGTATTCATGCTGATTCGGAATCTCTGAGGGTGGAGCTCGAGATCTGCATTTTACTGAGGTCTCCAAATGATTCTAATGCATAATAAAGCTTTAGAGTCAGAGCCTGAGGAGCCGGGATCACCGCCAATAAAGCTCTATTAGGGCATCTAGCCAGTTTCCTAGATAACATCTTCATCTTTATAATTGCTACAAAGTATTTTAGCGAATTCTTATCAAGGCTTGGTGACTTTCACAATGTGGCCTTTGTCTCCCAGGCTCATTGTTCACCTCTCCTCTGAATCATTTGAAGCTTCAACACTCTAAGGGACTCTCATGGCTCTATGCTTGTACATTCAAGTTGGGGTTTTTGTGGGGAAGAAGATTAATAGCATCCCAAATCCCTGAGTCCCATGCCAAAGGATAAAGATAAAGATAAAGGAGGTGGTTTAAGAACAAAATATTACTTTTATTACTAATGATGGCTAGATTGAAGAATGTGGCTTAGGTATGGAAAATAAGGGGCTTCTTAATTCTGAATTCTAGAAGTAACACACTGACTCATCTTGTCCCAGGAAGAATGGGATAACTACTGGCCTCTTCTCTCAGGGCCAGCCAATATCTCCTAAGCTTGCTTGAGGCCAAGAGCAGACTACAGGGATCAGAAAGAGGAGGGAGGAAGAAGGTGGCTGAGCTAAGCACATCAAGTTCTTGGTCCCTCAGTAATCATGTTAAGTCATACCTTTTCCCCTGCTGAGGAATGAGTGAAGGAGGGGAAGGAAGGAATCCAGGAATGGTACTCTAACAGATATTCCTTGACATGAAGAGAAACATCAGGAACAAGGCTTGGGGCAAATGCTCCTCTGGCACCATGCACTGTTCTTAGTGCCTGAGATATCCTGTGCTCCCCAATGTCCTCCCCCCATTTTAAATGCCTACTCTTTTTTTTTTTTTTGAATGCCTACTCTTACTCAAGATGAGTAAGATACAGCTCCTCTGTGAAGTCAAGATACAGCTCCTCTGTGAAGCTTGAGGGAATTGAGGGGAACATTCCCATTTTATGGGACTTTGAACAACTTTTATTAATGGTACTTGTAGGGATCCCTGGGTGGCGTAGCGGTTTGGCGCCTGCCTTTGGCCCAGGGCGCGATCCTGGAGACCCGGGATCGAATCCCACGTCGGGCTCCCGGTGCATGGAGCCTGCTTCTCCCTCTGCCTGTGTCTCTGCCTCTCTCTCTCTCTGTGACTATCATAAATAAATAAAAATTTTTAAAAAATGGTACTTGTAATGTTTTCTTTCCCTTGTGAGTTCAGCCACTGTGGTTTATAGGTCTTTGTATTTCCATAGTAGGTATTTATAGTAGGTGTGAGTTTTTGATGACTGACTGTAAAACTCAAATATTTCTCAATATTTGTAAACTAGTATTTTTAAATCTGTATGTTAGCACCAAGATCAATATGAAGACTATCAATTGTTTTCCTTTATAGGATTTATCTGTCTTCCAAGAATTTCTTCACAAACTTCTGATCAAGGAAGATACTGTCTGGGGGCTCCTGGGTGGCACAGTTGGTTGGTTAAGCGACTGACTCTTGGTTTTGGCTCAGGTCATAATCTCAGGGTCCTGTGATTGAGCCCCGCATTGGGCTCCACACCCAGTGTGGAGCCTGCTTGAGATTCTCTCTTGCACTGCCCCTCTGGCCCTCCAGTTCATGCTCTCTCTCTAAAAAGATAAGAAAATAAATCTTTTTTTTTTTTTAAAGGAAGATACTATCTGTTCAAACCTGATCTTTGAAATTCTGTTGGCATCATCTTTTTTTTTTAGAGATTTTATTTTATTATTTATTTATGAGAGACACACAGACAGAGACATAGGCAGAGAGAGAAGCAGGCTCCTTGCGGGGAGCCTGATGTAGAACTCGATCCCAGGACCCCAGGATCACGACCTGAGCCAAAGGCAGAGGCTCAACCACTGAGCTACCCAGGTGCCCCCTGTTGGCATCATCTTATTATAATGGTCCATATGACTGATAATCCAATCCTTAAAGATGTCCTCTTCTAGTTACTGTAATAGCATCAGCTCACAATTAAAATAAACTACTAGGTAATAAAGAATCCCTTTTATTTTTTATTTTTATTTTTTTAAGATTTATTTATTTGAGAGAGAGAGAAAGCATGAGCAGGGGGAGGAGCAGAGGGAGAAAGAGAATCCTCAAGCAGGCTCCCTGCTGAGTGCAGAGCTTGAAGTGGAACTCCATCTCAGGACCCTGAAAGCATGTCCTGTACCAAAATCAAGAGTCCATCGCTTAAGTGACTAAGCCCCCAGGTACCCCAAGAATTGCCCCCCCCATTTTAAAAAGATTTTATTTATTTATTCATGAGAGACACAGAGAGAGAGAGAGGCAGAGACACAGGCAGAGGGAGAAGCAGGTTCTTTGCAGGAAGCCCGATGTGGGACTTGATTCCCGGACCCAGGATCACACCCTGAGTTGAAAGCAGACACTCAGCTACTGAGCTACCCAGGCATCCCCAAGAATTCCTTTTTTTAAATAAAAGCGCCCATGAAGTAGAAACTACTAATAGAGTAGTTAGTTCAGGTAAAACTTGAAATTTCAAAGGTCAGTTATTTTAGAGTATTTATATTACAATTAGTGATTTGCAGGTATATTATGAGAAAATTACTTTTCTCCTTCTCTCCATATTTACATATTTTGTCCAATTGTGCAAAGAAAGGATAAAAGGTATTTTGGTCTGAAAGTTCAAACACTATATGTCTTTATAGCAGGGATGGCATATGGTTACAAAACAATAATTTCATAAAGTTATAGATATAAGATTTCCACCTTCAATATGTAAAATCAATTTGTAGATACTCGTAAAAGAGAAACAAAATGTTATTTTGGGGGTACCATCTTAATTTCAAGATGAATATTTGCTATTAGAAAATCTGTCACCTGTTCTAACTCTGGTTTCATCTGACACTTAGTTTTTGTTGCAATTATTAGTTGTGGTAAGCCTCCCAACTGATTGGTAAATAGCACTCAGTAAGTGGTAAAATATGCTGAGCTAGTATGGTACAAGACTAAAACTCTCCCTGCTGTTTAAGCCTTAACAAGGCAAAACTCCCAAGAAAAGAAAGCTACTCCAAACAGTGGTACACACCCTCCCACTATCCTGGCAAGAGCCATGTTTGCCACTTTCTCTTAAGAGAACGTGGGAGCATGTGGGACGATCAAGCCATTTCAAAATAAGTCTCTAATGTCATTCTATTGCTGTAATCCCAGACATTCTCTAATTCTATTTCAAACAGGTGTCTGTTCGTGTATTTTTTTCTGTTTAGGACCTTCTGTAAACTTTCAGAATTGAGCCATTTTGTCAATCAGCATCCGCTAAACCCTGGGCCTACATAATATCAGTAAATGTGCTTCTATTTAACTCTCTATTTACAGTCATAAGAGAAATAAACATATAAAATAAATGCATCTCAATGCATAGCTGTGCAGGAGTACAGATGTTTTATTAATGAAAATGAATCTAGCTTTTTGTAAGTCATGGCAGCAATATAACATTTCATTGTTTGGTTCTGTGCTAGACAGTCCCTGCTGTTTCTACATAGAAATTCCTGTAATGCTTAATGGACATCTGGAAGAATTCAGCCAATTAATCGAATTCATGTAGGAGCTAGGCTAATGGCTGTCTGAAAGGCAGATTACATTAAATCAAACTTGCAATATGAATGAAAGCACTTAATCATACATGCAACATTCATTAGATGCGACACAGCAAGTGTTTTGATTACTTTAATAAAAGATCAGGTAAAGTGCATCAGCTGAACAGATTGAAAAGACAGCATGCTTACAAATGTTTGATTATGCTGAATATCAACAGAAACAGTGCCAGTAATTTATAGCAAAACATATTTGTAGGCGTCTAGAGCTGGTGAACTCAGTGAAATTCGGGGCCTTCACTCGAGACAGTAATTAATATAAGATAACACTTTAATCAGATGTCAGGAAAAGAGATTGCTGGAAGTTTAGTAATTTTATGGTTATTGGGCATATTCATGGTTTGAGCAACCTGAAGTCTCCTTGAACCCCAATTTCATTCACTTTGAGGTACAGTTTTCCCCTGGCTTTATTGAGATATAATTGACACATAACACCATGTGAGTTTGAGGTGCAGAGCATGATCAATAGATGTATACATTGTGAAATGAATACCCTAGCAAGGTTAGGCAACACATCCATCTCCTCATGGAGGTACTTTGTGTGTGTGTGTGTGTGTGTGTGTGTATGTGTGTAGTGAGAATATTTAATGCCTACTCTGAGGCGCACAGTTCTTGAGGGAGGAGGTGTTGCTAAACTAAAAACATTGTAGTCAAAGGTCAACTTCATATGTTGGCCTTTAAAAAAATCTCATGCCAGAAATTAAAATGCTATCCTTAATAGTTGTTCCTGCCTTCTAGAATCATGAATATCTGCCCCCTTCTCTTCACAAATTGTCTCATTGATTTTTTCCCTGATACTTTGCAAAATGAAACCTTATAAGGTATATTTCCTACACAATATTAATGTAGCAAATGCCACTTGCAGTTTTTTGGATAAAATCAACAAAGATGAAGGATTTTTGTATTTATATATGTACACCTCTATAAAGAATTTTCCTGTGGTGAGTACTTTTAATATTAGACAGGACTGCCTTTAGAGGTGGTAGAAACCACTTCTTTCTGGCACTTAACAAAAGGACTCATTGTGTCTCTCTAGACTGATGTGTGATCCTGAAGACAGAAATAGACATAGGACCTTTAAAGTTCTTTATAAACATTTTATTCAGTTCAAGCCATTGAATGCGTAGTAAATACTACACTGTTTTAGATTCTGTGGGTTACGTCAAGATGTGAAAGATATGGGTCATCACAGCCACAAGGAATTAAATTAATCTATCCACAAAAGGATGCAAAAAAAACCCCTAGAGCAATAGCAATAACAAATGAGAACAACACAATCCGGAATATATTCCAGCAGAAGGTAAGGTACAGATTTATAAATTTTGTAGAAAATCAGAGAGAGCTAATTCTAACACAAACAGGAAGTTTGCGTTAAAATTGCCTCATTCATTTGAGAAGAGATATAATTTAAGAGAACTACATGAATCCACAATTAAGCATTACAGAAAAATCTATGAATACTGTTTTGCTTTTTTACAGAGACTCAAGAAACTCTCCAGATACTTTTCAAATATCAAATTGCACAACAAATTTTTAGACTTGATGGGTTGATTGTTTTTACGGCAGGCTAGAAATTCCTCTTCTTCTTAATTTTCTCCCATCACGTACACATTCATGAAAAGGGAAAAAGGAACTGGTTGGCCCAGAATATAATCAGCATTTATATCTACCAGCCAAATTATTATTTTTCTACCTATGACCTCTTGAATTTTAGCAACATACTAAGAATATAACTAGAAGGAAAGCCTACTGTCTTAAGACTTTCCAAAATATTTAGCTCACGTCAGTTATTTCAAAATATCCACATTGCCAGCTACTTAACCTCCATGTAATAAAAAATGGCATTGTGTTCTGAACTATATGCTTTGCACCATTTATTTACCCAGTCTCTTATTATGAGGGGTCATGTAATCTTAGAGCTCTAAGTTGTCAGTGCTTCTGTTTGGAAAATGTAATAATGATTTGTATTAGCTCAGGTAGGTTGAGACAAACTAAAAGACTTTGTTTCTCCCCACTGGCAAATCTTCACCTATTTATTTGACTGATCAGGAACTGTCACTTCAAATATGTTTTTAATCTCTTCTGAAGCATTAAGTTTGACATCCGTCACCCTAAAGAACCCTCCTATGATGGGATTTCACTAATAATTCCTATCTGTCAGTCTATTACTACCTATATATCCAGCTATCTATCTGTCTGTGTCTTCAATTGTTCTAAAGTGTCTTCTGTGACTTTGTTCTTCAGGCAGTCTTGGGAAAAAAAAAGCAGCTACACGATCTACTGCTATTGTGATTTGTGGTCATATTTTCCCAACATTTGTGATCATATATTTCTGAGATGCCTGAAAAACTGTTTGCATCTAAAATGTATCCTTTGATATTCCTCCAACTAATTTTTAAAAGATTTATTTATTTATTTTAGAGAAAGAGAGCACGTGCGCACATAAACAGGGGGAAGGGCAGAGAAAGAGGGTGAGAGAATCTCCAGCAGGTTCCTTGCTGAGTGCAGAGCCCTATACAGAGATCGATCTCACCACTCTGAGATCATGATCCCAGCCAAAACCAAGAGTAGGATGCTTAACTAACTGAGTCACCCAGGTGCCCCTCCTCCCCTTCTTTATTAATTTTCTTATAAAGAACCTGGAGGTAGGGCACCTGGGTGGCTCAGGTGGTTGAGTGATCGACTCTTAGTTTCCACTGGGGTCATGATCCCAGGGTTGTGAGATCAGCTCCACAATCAGGGTCCACGCCCAGTGCCAAGCCTGCTTAAGATCCTCTCACTCCCTCTGCTCCCCCACAACCCATTTGCATGCACACTCTAAAAAAAAAAAACAAAAAACAAAGCCAATGCTTGGGATGGAGGACGTAGAGTTACTATGCATCCTTTGAACTGGGTCTGAGAAATGCCCTTTCCCCCAGCATTCTGGAAAAAAATGTTACTCTAATTTAGAATTAGTACTCAGTCCTAATTCCTACTCAGAACCTATGGGAATAGGACATGGGAATTCTATAATTAGATCAATTGCTTGTCTTATTGCGTTCCTTCTTTCCTGTTGCATGAAAACTGGCTAGATGACCAAAGGGCTTGTGATATCTATAGTTCCTCCTTCTGAGGGAGCAACCCTATGAGAAAATTGGAAAGTATTTTATTCAAACCCAGTGGTTTTATATTCTTGATTTGTAATTCTTCCATCAAAGGTTTCATACTGGGGATGCCTGAGTGGCTTAGTTGGTTAAGCAGTGGACTCTTGGTTTCGGTTCCAGTCATGATTTTGGGATTGTGGGATCGAGCCCCCCTGTTGGGCTCCACATTCAGCAAGGAGTCTGCTTGAGATTTTCTCTTTCCTCTTCCTCTGCCCCTGCCCCTACTCCCACACTTGCTCTCTCTTAAATAAATAAGTAAATCTTTAAAAATAGTGTTTCATTCTCTGAACCCAACAAAGGGTGAGATGGGACAGAGAGAAAGTTGTGATTTCCTGCATAATCACTGATAAAGACCCTTTGTTGTTCAGTCTCTGGGGCTTTCTCTAGGGTGATTTTCAGGAGTCAGCGTTTCATTGTTACATTGGTTAAGTGACTCTAGTTGTTCATTTTCATAATTTCCCATGGTGTATTTTCTAAAAATGATGATAATGCCATTTACTAATATCCCACTTAGATCAGGCATATGTTGGTATTATTTATAGTAAAACTGTCTTCACAATTCTTCAAGGAAAACATTATTTTAAGGATGAGGAAACAGGTTCAGAGAGGGTAAGTAAGTCACTCAGTATAGCACAACTATCAAGGTGCTCAGCCAGGACAGGAAATCAAGTCTCTCCAGCCGAAGGCCTCTCTAGCTAACTAATTTACTCAATATCATCTTTCCATTGTGTACTTTATGTGCTCCTCAATTCACTTCTTATCGTGTTCTTTCATTGTGTACTTTGATGCATTCTAAGAGTACTTTTCCAAAGAAATGGTTGTATAGTAGATAGAAAAGGGGCTCATGCCTTTAAATCCTACAATGGAGTCTTATCAGCAGTTCCAAAGAGAAGACCTCAGTTGGGATTTGGCTAGCAGATACATAAAAAACAATCCAGATTAACTCCTAGAGCCTTATCAGGCAGGTCTCTACACGTGGATTACTTCAAGTTTGGAAATAATGGACAGCAGCACCTTTAGGCTCAGTCCAGTTTCACTCTAAAGACTTCTGCAGTGTGGCAAGCTCAAGAAACGTAAAATCTCGCTCTATTTAATTACGTTAAATCATTTATTGAATACCTACTATGAGTAAAACACTGTGCTAGGTACTTTGTAGATAGACCCAGTCACTTCCCTCAAGGGTGTTCACAATGTAATGAGGGAGATAATACAGTCAATTAGTACAAACATAGGACTTGGGGATAGAGAGCATGAATGGAAGGTCATGTGGCGGCATGTAGTGGTGATGGTGTCCAGTAACGCCATCATGAAGACTTAAGTTATGAATTAGTACTCCAGAGGGTGCTTAGTTGTTAAGATTAGGCCATGTATAGGTGCTCTAGCAATAAAGCAGGTCATATCTGAATCAGTTCTGGGTAGATTCTTAGAAGCAATCTGTGAAACCAGGAGAGGTTTCACTAGGAAAGAAATAGAAGATGGAAGAAAGTTGAAGGTAATCTCAGTAAGCTTCCATATTCACTGGCAAAACAATATTTCTTCCTAACATCCAAACGAAAAAAAAAATAAACAAAAAAGAAAATGGCCAACTTAAGAGGAACCGGGAGAATAGATGGCAATACAGTTTTTATTTCCATTAGCTCTCATATCTAAGGTTTCTAAAGTGCTTTACAAAATATTATGCCTCACAATACTTTTACGAGAAGAGGCAAGTGTTGTTATCTCCACATAAAGGTGGGGGAAAAAGGCACGGGGGTTTGCTTCTTTTATGCCAAGTGAGGCCAAATATTTTGTGGAGTATTTGAAATGAGACTTGAAAACAGAGAAGCAAAGAGAGAGAAGGCTGGAAGAATTTGTAATTGAGGGGCATAATTTCCTACCACATAAGTGTCTAGAGAACGTTAATATAGTGAATCTTCATTTCCAGTGAAGTGGAATGAAAGCCTTGAATTGCTTCAATGCACCACATCGTGCAAATAGCAATTTCAGTTTCAGAAAATCCTCCACTCATAGTAGAGTTGTTCAGTGAGAATGGTCATGATGAGGATTTCACACATAATTGTCCAAAACATGTTCGCAGTTGTATGCTACATATATCTCTACAGAGTGTATCTATACAAACGTTCTCAGTTGAAAGATTACATATTTATGGGTGTAAAATATAAATCCATTAGTATAAAATATACTAATGGATATCTAGTATGTTTCGTCTCCACTCTGATATTTACACAAATATTGTTTTTTCTTCCCCTCCTTGCTTGTATTCTCTTTCATTTTGGAACTTTTTTTAAGGAGTTTCGCCCAGGGAAGACAGATGCCATAGTTCAGTAAGAATAAATATTGCAGTCCTACCTTCTTCTTTATAAAAAATATATATAAAAGATAAATACATATTAATTCCCTTAATGTAAAAACATGGAGTCTCAACATTCCTGTGAGAAAAAGGGGTGCTTACAGTTATTTAGTTATATATATATACTGTTTATATGTATATATTGCTTATATATATATTTTAAAGATTTTATTTATTTATCATGAGAGACAGAGAGGCAGAGACATAGGCACAGGAAGAAACAGGCTCCCTGTGGGGAGCCCCATGCAGGACTCCATCCCAGGACCCCAGGATCATGACCTGAGCCACCCAGGTGCCCCTTGGTTTTATATTTTTCAATGGAGTGTTTAAAGTTGAAACATTTAGAAAGTTAGGTTGTCTGTCAAGTTTCTCACCATACGAGAAATAAAACCTATTGATCTTAACACCAAGTTAGGACTTTTCAAGCAGTTAGTGCTAATGAATATATTATGCGGCTCTTTTAAAAAAAAAAGATTTTATTTATTTATTCATGAGAGACACACAGAGAGAGAGGCAGAGACACAGGCAGAGAGAGAAGCAGGCTCCATGCAGGGAGCTATGTGGTTCTTTTTAAAGATTAACCAGCACCCCTATTTCTTGTTCCATAAAAGATTTCAGGTAACAATGCCACTTTCATTGTTAAGCTGGTTTCAAAGGTTTAATCACAATGAACCTTTTGGGGGAGATTTTGGGAATCTCTTTATTCATAATAGATTTGAAATTATTAAAGCTGCTTACATCTGAGTTTCAGCTTTATTTTGAAGTTACAATGTACTATTTAAGGAATTATATTTAAATATAGCTGTAAGTCTTTCTTAACTGGTTTAGGGGAGATGCCCTAAGGCATCCATTGTATGTAACAAATGAACTTTTCTCTTGCGCATTTAGAATGGCATTGGTTGTGTACCATCCTTGTTAGAATTGAGAAAACAGTCAAATAATATACTGCATACTATAACTCAGATGAGGAATCTTAAGTGCAAATGTTAACGTTCTCTGGGTTCAGTCTCTGCATTTCCACCCTCTCTTAACAAGCACCCCACCCCCACCCCGGCAAAACATTAACAATGAGTAAGTCTTTGGTGAAATTGGAGAGAATAACACTCCTTACATATGAGCACGGTAGTTAAGATGTACCAAGGTAGGTAAAGGTTTTATTAATGACAGGCAACTCTGTTAGACAATAGTAGCCCAGCCAATGTTCTAATTATCTCTATGTTAATTCCCTAGGGGAATGTCAAGTAAGTAAAGGAAATGTAGCTAACCCTGAGACATTTTATTCTATTCTCTCACAATAATACTGTCTTCTTTAATAAACATTCCCAACCCCCCCCCCCCCCCGCCCCACCAAAAAAAAAAAAAAAAAAAAAAAACCCACACAGAGTATTTAATGTCTTCCACTAAACAAGCATGGTTGATATTTAGGCCATAAAAAATTATAAAAAAAAACAACAAGAAAGATGTTATTATAATTGATCTCATGTGCCATCCTGCTGTTAAGTTAAAAAATAAAATCAACTTACCAATAAGAACAATGAAGATTAGAGAATATAATTATTTCATGTTGTGAATATTTAGTCTTTATGCATGTTTCTCCTGGGTTTTGATCAATTCGTTATTGGATAGTGAAACTTTAACTATAATTTTCCTATTTATTCTATCTATGCTGCCTTTAAGTGTCTTCTTCTCAACCACTGTTTCATGAGTATGTGGATTTGGTGCTATCAATCCTGAGCAAAATGGCTTCCGAGTAAAAATCTATATCTCCCTTCTTCGGATGGGTTAATTATTCCCTGGGAGTTATGACTGAATATTGGAATCTGGGTAGGTTTGTTTGTTTTAAACAAAAGACAACATGTGAGTTCAAGCTAAACTTGTTTGAAGTTAAGCTACAGGAACCCCAAAGGGAAGTGCAAGGTTGTTCATCTGTCCTCTTTCTGGAAACCTGCTGCAAACCCAGTGTGTTAGCTTGCCCAGTGCTGCTTTTGATTGTTCCCAAATTAACAAACAGTTTTAGGCAAGTTTCACTTAATGGAGATGAGCCACAGATTTCAAAGTACATCATATACATGTGAGTAAGAGAAGTAGATGAATCAATTTATGTTTTACATAATGGCATAGTAAATAATGAATACTTTGTTCCTTTACCTTGTAATATAGAACTATAAGTTTTTTAAAGCGCAGTGATCTTTCTGCCTTAGTATAACATGTAACAAATTTTCCAATGAAATCATCTCATAGCCATTGTATGTCATTATTAACTTCTGATATAAAACTCAATTTTCACTAACTCTAATTATGTAGCAAGGAATCTAGTGTTATATGTACTGTAAGTACACATGGAAGGAAGACATTCCTTGTTTTGCTACATTTCCTATTGATGTAACACAAAATATTACTTATGACATCTAGTACAATGATTTAGGTAATGTCACCAGTTAAAGCTATGACATGGATATAATACATAGTTTCAGTTAGCCTATCAGACACAAATCTTCAGGAAACTAGGCTTTATTGGTTCAGATACTTGCCTGCTTGCTTTACAGAACACTTTGTTAAGTGAAAGGAAGAATAATGTCTCCAATTGAAAAACAGAGGGAGTTTGGGGCTGACAGAATGCAATTGCCCAAGTTAGAGTGAACCAAATTGATCTGAAATCATTTAGATAACAATGTGATGGGCAGCGGACAGCATTTGTTTATGAAGACAGATTATGCCAGGCAAATCTGATTTATTTGGTCTTATAAAATTACTCAACAAGTTTGTGGATAAAGAAAACTCCATGGACAAACAATATATCTAAATGTTTGTAAAAGCTTTTGATGTGGGTCTGCATGAGATTGAGATAATTGAAATGCTCGGAAGATGTTGCCTGGATAACAATGCAATAGTGTGGTTATCAGATTTAAAACACAGTAATCATAAAAAAGAGATCATAATATCTAGCTGATATATTTGGCAGAAGACCATAAAAGAGCTAGTATCTTTATAGATCAATATCGTGGGCAAGTATGAAATGATTTAGTCCACAAAAATTAGTTTTCTCCTTCTTCAGTAGGTAACATATCATAAATAAAAATTAGCTCAAAATACTTTCTTGCTTGTCCAGAACGAACTATTACTTTATTTTGGCTTCTACTGGCATTTACAAAATTGAAATTTGTGGTGCCTGCCAAAAGCATAAAATGGATAACCATAAGTTTGATAGGTTTCCAGAACACAGTAAAATTCAATGAAAATCTTATGTCGTATTGTGAATAAATTCCTTTATAGATTTTTAAGAGCTGAGAGAATTTGAAGGAAAATAGCTATAGTAATACTAATAATTTTGAGAGAAACAGCAACTAATTATAAAGAAAAGTTATGGAAAAAGGATATGTAAGGAAAAAAGAATACAGTATGGTGTATTTTATTGTTACTATTTTTTAAAGATTTTATTTTTAAGTAACCTTTACACTCAGCGTGGGACTCAAACCTACAACTCCGAGATCAAGAGTCACATGCTCTACCAACTGAGCCAGCCAGCTGCCCCTAGTATGGTGTGTTTTAAAGTTTTATTGTCAAATGGGAAAAATACTTTCAATATATATGCATATGGGTTACATTAAAATATTTAATAGTATTTGTGAAATGGTTACTAACCAATAAGAACTGACTTTGGCCATAGGGCTACAGTAGTGCCCTGAAGACAACTGGCCTGGTAGATACTGACTTTTTACTTGATGGATAATGGGGAGAAGATAGGTGGTGATTGGGAGAGGCTAGAGTGACCAGGGTAGTCCAGGTGTGATCATTTGGGAAGGAAGTGGCTATTTGCTAATTGATATGGAAATACTTTAATATTTTAACAACTGTGTAGCTTTTTTTTTAATGAGCTGTATTTTCTAAATTTTTGTTTTATTTTTTCCTGTTTCCATACAGTATTGAAAACAAAACGCGGCACATTCACATTTTCCCGAGGAACTGTAAAGACAACTGTGTA
The DNA here is from genome assembly GCF_048418805.1 of Vulpes vulpes. Lineage (NCBI taxonomy): Eukaryota > Metazoa > Chordata > Mammalia > Carnivora > Canidae > Vulpes > Vulpes vulpes. The sequence continues at coordinate 75,379,871 of NC_132785.1, forward strand.
GCTTTTCTGATAGGTAACAGCTTTATGAGAGCCTAAGAATCTAAGAAAACATAAATTTTGAACAGGTTAAATTACAGAAGTGAAATGCAATTTCAATAAACATGTTACTTTTATTGAAACTTCATTAGGAATTAAATAAGCACATATTTTTTTAAAGATTGTATTTATTTATTCAGGAGAGATACAGAGAGAGAGAGCAGAGACACAGGTAGAGGGAGAAAGAGGCCCCCCACAGGGAACCCGATGGGGGGGGGGTTGTGGTGCACAGACTCAATCTCAGGGCTCCAGGATCACTCCCTGAGCCAAAGGCAGATGCTCAACCACTGAGCCACCCAGGCATCCCCACATATTTATTTTAACAAAACCATATTTTTTACTTATCTAACTGGCAAATTCTTTTTCTTACAAGTGATAGAACCTGGTCAAGGGAAAATGGAAAGTGGCATTTTTAAAGCTGTAGGTAGAAGTATAAATAGGCACAAACTTTCTGAAGGACAGTTCCTCAATATTTATCAAAAATATTTAAAATGCTAGTCTGTCTTAATGGTTCTAGCAGTGTTAGGATAAATTAGACAGATCACTCCTCCCAGTGAAAATAACTAATAGATCTGGGTCTCAAAAATATTCTAAAAGCATAAAAGGATGTCAAAAAGTAGTATGGAATTACCAGACTAACAGTCAAAGAAAAAGGAAATTGAAATATGGAAGCTGCTCTGCTCTGAAGGAAACTGCCAATTGGTAAAACGTCAGAATCTTCATCTTTTAAAAAAAAAAATTATTTATTTGGAGAGAGAGAGAGCACGTGCCTGCTTGGGAGCACACAAGCTGTAGGGGAGGAGCAGAGGGAGAATCAAACTCCCTGCTGAGTAGGGAGCCTGACCCAGGGCTCCATCCCAGGATCTGGAGATCAGCCCCTGAACCAAAGGCAGATGCCTACCCAACTGAGTACCCAGGCACCCCCAGAATCCTCATTTTGATAGACATGTAGTGCAAGGGGGATGGACAGCAAAACCCTGTACATAATAAGAAGTCTAATGGGAGATCCTGCCCCACAAGATACTGGGACGCCAAAGCCCCTGAGTATTTACCATTTGTATTCAAATTACCTGGCCTGGTGAATCTCAAAACTTGAACTTGGGATGCAATAATTCTGGATTGATGGTGCCTCCAGGTGCTTGGCGGAAGCAAAGAATATAAGTCCTCTCTTAAATAAGATACTTTGATCATAGGCCTGAATCATTTCTATAATTTTTCACATACAACATTCACATTTTCAAGGATAATCAGGTACATAAGGAAACTAGATTAAGTGAGTAAGAATCAGCATAGACAACAAATAACAAAAACTAGACTCATGAAGACTTAATAGAAGAAATAATGGAATTATGAGGCATGGGCTATAAATTAATTAGACTAAAAATTAATTATAATGACTATGTTTAAAGATGTAAAAGACCAGCTTAACATTATCTGCAGAGAACAAGAAACCACAAAAAGTAACCCAGCAAGCTTGAATTTCAAAAAGAACAAAATAGAATTTTATTGTGATTCAGAATATTTTAAATAGCGTGGTTTTATTTAAAATAACATTTATAAATAAAATCTTACAAGTATATCTATATTTTGTAAATAAATTTATAAATGAAAAATAAATAAATTTATAAATGAAATTTATAAAAATTTAAAATCCAACAAGATATTAAGTGTAGATTAGCTATACTTTAAGACTTAGTGAACCTGAAGATATATCAAGAGAAATGTTCCAGAATGCAGGATGGAGAGGCAAAAGGATAAAAAAGGCAGGGGGATATATATATGAGGGTAAAAGACATGGAGATATAGTGAGGATGTCTAACATAGTTTTAGGGTTCTGGAGAAGGAAAAGAAAGAGAGAATGAGAAGAAGCAATTATTTGAAGAGTTAACTGCTGAGGAATTTCCAAATTGACAAGACTTCAAGGCACTAATTTTAAGTCTGATGAACCGAAGGCATGATAAATGAAAAGAAAACTATACCTAAGCACATTAAAATAAAATTTCCTAAAACCAAAGACAAAGAACAAATATTAAAAGCAGTCAGAGAAAAAGATAAATTCCTTTAAAAGAGCAGCAATATACAGACAGCTGACTTTTCACTAGCAAAAATGGGAAGGAGAAGACAGTGGAATATTATTTTGAATGTTGAGAGAAAATAATTACCAACCTTGAGTTTTCTAGTGATAAAGACATTTTAGACACACTGGAGCTCTTTTATTTGCTCCTAGCAAATCTACAATGAAGGAAATTTCAAAGCATGTTTTGCAGGCAGGAAAGAAATGATCCCACATGGAAAGTCTGAAATATGAGAAAGTATAAAGAGCAAAGAAATGGAAAACATGGGTAAATCTAATGAATTTAAATTGTGTAAAATAATAATAATGTCCTATGGATTTCTTAAAATACAAAATTGAAGTACACAACAATAATAGCATATGCCAAGAAAGAGTAAATGCATTTAAAGTACTCTAACTTCCTTATATTGTCAAAAATAAACTCTGATAAAGTAAAAATATCTGGTGTAATTTTAAATTAATAAAAGAATACAAAGTGTATAATTTTAAACTGATAAAGAGGGGAAGTTGATACATAAAAATCAGAAATCTGAAAGAGAGAAAAAGAAATGTAACAGATCAGGCAAATGGAAAACACTTTTTTAAAAAAAGTAATCCTATGCCCAATGTGGGGCTCAAACCCACCACCCCCAGATCAAGAGTCATGGGCTCTATGACTAAGCCAGCCAGGTGCCCCAGAAAATACTTTCAAAGGTGGTTAGATTTAATTCCAAATATAGTAGCAATTATACAAATGCAAAGGACTGAATGCTCCAGTTAAAAGTTAAATATTAGTTAAAAAAAACAAACTATTATTAACAGGAGACACGTTTTTAAAAACAGATTTTATTTATTTATTTATGAGAAACATGGAGAGAGTGCCAGAGACATAGGCAGAGGGAGAAGCAGGCTCCCTGCAGGGAGCCTGATGTGGGACTCGATCCCAGGACCTGAGCCAAAAGCAGACACTCAACCACTGAGCCATGCAGGTGCCCCATGGAGACACATTTTAAAATATAATGATAAAGGTTGAAATTAAAAGAAAAATACATACCTTGCAAGCACCAGCCTAAAGATAGCTGACGTGTGTAGAGAAAATCATCAGACCAAACAGTTTCAGCAAAAAGCATTACTATGGATAAAGAGAGATGCTTTATACTGATGAGACATTCAATTAAACAGTGCTTTTTTTAAAAAAAGATTTTATGTATTTATTCATGAGAGACACAGCGAGAGATGCAGAGACACAGGCAGAGGGAGAAGCAGGCTCCCTGCGGAGACCCTGATGTGGGACTTGATCCTGGAACTCCAGGGTCATGCCCTGAGCCAAAGGCAGCCGCTCAACTGCTGAGCCACCCAGGCGTCCCACAGGTAATGCTTTTAATTCATAGTTACCTATGACCCACCTCAAAACATAGAAAGCAAAACTTGAGAGACTACACAAATAATATAATTCACCACATCTATATTGGGAGGGCATACTTATATATTGACATAAATGTATATATATATATATATATATATTTAATACTTGGTATGTACAACTGCAAAATATGCATTCTTTTCAAGCATATTGATGGAATTTATTAAGTCTAGATATATACATATTAAGATTGATAAGCTTTTTCTCTCCAAGCCACATAGATGACCTTCATTATTATCCCAGAATGTTCATTTGGAACAGGCATGCACATATTCTGTATGGTAAAAAGCGGGTTAGATAGTCTTTATCCTTATCCCTTATGAGTTTATAAGTAATGCCAAATAGACCTACTGATATTGAGCGCTAGTACGAAGGAGTTCTGTAGAGGATATTAGTTTATTTCATTCAATTTAATTCTCATTCTATGATGAAGGTATTGTTAAGCCTAATTAAGAGATAAAGAACTGAGACTCCTGGGGATTAGGTAAATTTCCTAAGATCACCTCCTCAGTAAATGACAGTGCTCAAATTCAATTTTTTTTTTTTTAATGAGCAATGAACCAGCCCCAGAAAATAGTTAATGCTTAAGACTGGAAGTAAGGGGGAACGCATTCTTACAGAATCTCTAAAAATTAGGAAAATGACATCTTGTGTGGCACTGACAGATAGTAAAGAGTCTGCAGTATAAGAGAGTTATGTATCGAGCTAAAGCATTGGCTCATATAGTTTGATGAGAGAGTTATCTTAGAAGATGGCCAGCACTCGTGATTAGGAAGGTACAGGCATCTGAGGGGGAACCAGCATGTGCCTGGAATCACAGAAATTAAAATGCCTCTCTGTTATAGCTTCTCAGGCATTGAAAGTCCTTTTCTCTGGCTCCATTTCACTCTTCCAATTGCTTGCAGTTTCTGAAGTGAATGCTGGTTGCAAAAGGATATCTTTTATGACTGCGTAAAAGTCAAGTTGTAAGTTCCCTCCACTGTCAAGTTTCAGAATGTATAAATCATCTGTTTCACTGCTTAGCATAGGGAGAAAAGCACTCACAGAGATAGTTTAATGTAGTTCGTCACTTATTTCAATCCATTCAATATTTGAATAATTAGGGCCACATAATGTTTTATCAACTATTTTAATATTTAACTACACACACACACAAACACACACAAATCCAGCTGAACTGCCTATATTTGTCTCAGCTTGATTGTCCTAACCTCCTCCACCTCAACCCCAGAGCTTTACTCCAACACAGCCATTAGTGTTATTTTTCCAAAACAAAGATTTGATTCTATAACTTAAATGCTTTAGAAAAAAACCAATGGCTTTCTCTGGATCATACCCATGCCAATTTAGTATGGTATGTAACGTTTGCCATGTTGCCCCAATTTATCTTTCCAGCCTCAGCTCCTCTACTCCCTATCATAGCCTCTCACCATAAGCAACAACAGACCTATGACCCATTTATGGAGAATATTATGTTGTGGTGCCTATATAACAAGAAACTGGGGCCAAAGGGGTTAAATAACCTATCCTCATCCAATTGCAAGTTAGTGGCACCGCCAGGATTCAAACTCAGGCCTGACTCCAAACCATGGGCTTAATCCTATAAACTACATTGTCTTCTGTTCTTTTTTTGTGTGAATTTTTTTTAACCATAGGAAACAATTTTGAGCATACTTAATACTATGCATAATCCATGCTGTCTTATATCCTAAACTGAGCATAAAATATAAGTCATTCATATAAAGTATTCTATTATTTCTGTAGAATTGATAGTTGCCATTAGTGTCACGAGTTTTCCTTCACCCCAGACACTTAGATAGTAATAACAATGCCTTCCGTTCATTTAGAGCTCACTGTGTGCCACACATGGTGCTAAGTACTTTACATACATAGCAATACTTAGTGATTGAAGCGCTCTGAGACAACTGGTACTCTTCCCATTTTGTGATGAGGAGACTGAGGCTAAATAAGTTGCTTAAGATTGAACAGCTAGTAGTAGAGCTAGAACTAAACTCAAGACTATCTCACTTGGCAGTCTGTGCCCTTGACCACTACACCATGTCCTGTGCCTTTAAAACACCTAGACTGGGGATCCCTGGGTGGCGCAGCGGTTTAGCGCCTGCCTTTGGCACAGGGCGCGATCCTGGAGACCTGGGATCGAATCCCACGTCAGGCTCCCGGTGCATGGAGCCTGCTTCTCCCTCTGCCTGTGTCTCTGCCTCTCTCTCTCTGTGTGACTATCATAAATAAATAAAAATTAAAAAAAAAATAAAACACCTAGACTGAATTCCTCAATAACTTAGATCCCACCCTCCATGAACCATGCCAGACATGTAGTCTTGCAAGTCTTGTCTTTCCATCTAGCAACAGGCTTCTTTGTTTTCATTCTTCTACTTTCTTGGGCACTGAAGGCCTTAGGTTAGTAGCAACTATGGCTTATGAGCAGGGCTTTATTGTTCTCGCTGTAGGGGAATGGCTTCGGAGGAAGGGAATGGGAGTGATTTAAGCCATGGGTCAAGTGGCTGAGGTGGGGAAGAAAAGACTTTTCAAGGGTGCACCATGCAAGGAAGACCTTTCTATTTCTCTTTTTTTTTTCTGTACCAAGAATCCCAAATATCTAGAATTGAGCTGCTTATGATTTTATCTTCCCTCTACTGTATTCAGGAAAAATGGGTTATAGGTCCGTAGGTTACAGCAATAAAAAATTCAGCAAGAGGGGTGCCTGGTGGCTCAGTTGGTTAAGCATCTGCTTTTAGCTCAGGTCATGATCCCTGGGGTCCTTGGATGGACCTGCACTGGGCTCTCTGCTTAGCAGGGAGCCTGCTTCTCCCTCTCCCTCTGTGCTCTTTCTCTCAAATAAATAAAATGTTTAAAAAATATATAGAGAAATAGGGCAGCCCCGGTAGTGCAGCGGTTTAGTGCCGCCTGCAGCCCAGGGTGTGATCCTGGAGACCCAGGATCGAGTCCCACATCAGGCTCCTTGCATGGAGCCTGCTTCTCCCTCTGCCTGTGTCTCTGCCTCTCTCTCTCTCTGTGTTTCTCATGAATAAATAAATCTTTAAAAAATATATAGAGAAATATAAAAAAATTTGTTTTAGTCTCACGAGAGACCGTTTGAATTCCAAGTTCTTGGGGGGAGATTAGGCCTCTAGTAGATGCCACTAATGTTAACCTTTTATAGAAGCATGTCTATGTGAAGGTAAAGAAGCAGAGAAATAGAAGACATAAAGTTCCTTCTGAGTAATCCTTTGATATTCAAGTGACCAAAAAGTAGGTCAGTCATCTGAGTTTATACTTATGCTATGATTTCAGAGCAAGAAGTTTCTCTCTTCAAAAATTTACTGATTCATATTGTCTTAAAATTTCTGAATTTAAATCAAAGTAATTTATTTCAACTCGAAATAGTAAGCAGGGTGCCTGGGAATCAATTAAGCATCTGACTCTTGATCTCAGCTCAGGTCTTGATCTCAGGGTTGTGAGTTCAAGCCCTGTTTTGGGCTGAGCATGGAGCCTGCTAACAAAAAAAACAAAAACAAAAGCCAAATAAACAAAAAAAGTAAGCTTAAAATGCAAATAGCTTGAGAGAGAATTCAGTATTTATAAGTTTTTATCAAATTAGTGCAGATGAAGTTCCTGAGTGTTAAGAAGGGGGAAAGGATGGGGATACCTGGGTGGCTCAGAGGTTAAGTGCATCTGCTTTTGGCTCAGAGAGTGATCCTGGTGATCCTGGGGTATCAGGATAGAGTGCCACATCAGACTCCCTGCAGGGAGCCTGCTTCTTCCTCTGCCTATGTCTCTGCCTCTCTTTCTCTCTGTGTCTCTCATGAATAAATAAATAAAATCTAAAAAAAAAAAAAAAGGCGGGGGGAAAGGATGTAACTGTCAAGAGAGAAGGTACAGATAAAGAAAGCAAAGATTTCACTCACAATCTTGCTAGGGACCATATTCTTTGATCATAATTTCTAAGTGAAAAAATGGAGAGTGTTCAGACCTTGAAGGATTTACTTAAATTTATACCTAACTGGAGAATACCTACTTAAGTTCTTTGTCTTCCCTACCTTTTAGCCATTTTTCTATCTTCTTTTCTGGGGCCAGAGCTCAAACAGGTGGCTCTGGAGAAGTCTACTTTTCTGTGCAATTTCCATTTCATGTTGCACTGTCACCTCAGACAGTGTCCTGGGGCGGGGTACTGCATCTAACACCAGAAAGGACTTAAGGTAGCTTTCATATTTTTTTTTTCTGATTATCAGAGTGATATATGCTTACTGTCAAAATTTTTACAAAGTTTAAAAAAATAACAAAAGACTAAAATTCCTATTAACGAGAGGCAAGCCCAACAACATTTTGGCATATTGCCTTGTTTTATTCATTTTGTTGTTTCATAATTGAGTTATTTATTGTACCTGCACCTTTGCACCTTGGTGTTTTTGCTTACTGTTATGGCATATGCATTTGTCCATCATTGTATTTCTATGGCTACCTACTCATCTATAGCATAGCTGACCAGGATTTACTCAAGGTAGTTTCTAATTATTTATAATTATAAATGACGTGATAAATAGTCTTGTGCATAAATCTTTGTCCTTCCTTTAAATAATTTACTAAAAAAGCAATTGGTGAATTAAAGGGCATACATATTTTCAAAAACTTCTGATATACACCTGATTTCCAGAAAGGTTGTTACCAAACTATACTCAGGGTGAGAGAGGTGTGTGGAGAGGGAGAACTTCTGGAACTATTGGATTTCTTAGAAAATACTTGACAGCAATTCTTTTTATTTTTGAAAAAAATTATGCATTTTATTTTGAACACACAGAGGAGAAATGGCTGTGTGTTGTTATAGACTAGCCATTAGTTGCCCTGTTTCATAGTGATAACGTAGTACTAACTCAATATTAGATAAGTATTAGCCTATGTGATGGCCAGTGTTACAGAGTATGGAGAATAGCAGCTACATTTGTGCAGTGAAAGTCAGGAAACTCCTTTGATGGAGGTTAGACCGTCACTGGATATTGAGAGAACAGGGGAATAGAGGGGAGAGGTCAGAGAACACATTGCCAGGAAGGAGGAGGAGTAAGAAGGGGGTAACAATGCCTCCGGAGGAGAGGAAGTTGTAGGACGAGAGCACAGCAGCACCAGACAGCTTGCCTTTCCTTATACAGGAATGAAGCAGAGCTGGTAAAGGACAGCATTAGAAGTGGACCCTTTTGCATTTGGGGTGATGTTGATGTCCTTCAGGTCAACCAGAGATGTTGGGGGTAAATTTCTGTAAAGTGGTGATCAGGAAAAATAACAGCTCCAGGTGGGCCAGGCCCTCCCCTATACAAGTTTGTTTTCCTGAAAATAACAGAGTTCAATACTTCTTGAACGCTATGTTTCTGAACTTTCACCGAAAGAATACACAGCAATTATTTGATGGGTGATTGAATAGATGTACAGTGGAAGACAGAAGGATAGTTGGATGACACATTTGCTGTCCATCTAGCACTATTTATTAAAAAAAATCCATGTATTGAATATCAGATCTCTGACAATCACTTCATTAAATATTCACCCATTATAACTGCCCTTTTGACTTTGTAAGTTTCCTTCATTTTATTTTTTCTAGAAACAGACCCACATTCTCAGTTGGTTAGGAGAAGAACTGAGAGGAGAGTCTTCTATCTATGTTTCCCTTTCTCTTTCTAGCAGAAAGTTAAGCCAAAGATACTTTTCCTCATGTAATTTCAAAAGCAAATGTTACTCCCTCACTTTCAAACTTTGAATGACTCTCAAGAAAACGGGGTGTGGGGATGCCTGGGTGGTTCAGTTGGTTAGGTCTCCAGCTTTTGATTTTACCTCAGGTCATGATCTCATGGTCATGGGATTGAGTCCTGCCTTGGGCTCCGTGGGGAGTTGCTTGAGGAATCTTTCTCTTCTCTCCCTCTCCCCTTCTGAGCATGCTTTCTCTCAAGTAAATAAATAAATCTTAAAAAAAAAAAAAAAACAACCCACAACAACTTTAAATGACTCTCTGTGCCTACCCTGTGTCATAAGGTCCAAATTAAATGACCTGGTCATTTACATTCTTTTCACAGTCTGATATGCCATGATTTTGCCTTCTGCTTTGTGTGTGAAAAGTCTTTATTGTAAAATATTTGCAACAAAAATGCCCCTTTTAGCAATTTTTGAGTTTGCAATTCAGTGGCATTGACAACGTTCATAATAAATAACTAAAATAAAATAAAATCAATTACCATTATTTTTTAGCCATTATTGATTAGTAAAACTTTTTCATCACTCCAAAGTGAAATTATGTAACCATTCCACTGTAAGTTCCCATTTCCCCAACCCCTGATAACCAATAATCTACTTTGTCTCTATGAATTTGCCTATTCTAGATATTTCAATGTAAGTGAAACCTTATAATATTTGTCCTTTGTGTCTGGCTCATTTCACTTAGCATAATGTTTTCAAGATTCATCTATATTGTATGGATCAGCACTTCCTTTTTTATGGCTGAATAATACCCTGTCATTTGTATATACATCATTTTGTTTATACACCTATTTGTTGGGGGACAGTGGGTTGTTTCCGTCTTTGGGCTTTTCTGAATGATGCTATGATGGACATTGGTATACAAGTGTGTGCTTCCTGTTTTCAATTTTGTGTGTGTATTACCTACATGTAGAAATGCTAAGTCATATGGTTGCAACTACGGCAATTCTTCCAAAGTACTACATACACCTGAGGAAAAGCCTCTCTTGGAAAGAGGCTATCTTAAAGTATTAAAATCTTACCTAAAATTTTCGACACCACACAGTATGTCCTGGCCATTAAGAGAAAGAGGAAAGGAGGAGTTGAGAAGTTGAGGTAGAAGTCATACATAAACTGATGTGTCAGAAATGATCAATTGGGGAAACTAAATTTGTGAACACTATTAAAGGACTCAAATATTTTATATAGTGATCCAGAATGATTCTTTTTGTGATCCAGAATGTTAATTTTGATTATAAAGTATCAAGTTTAACTTAGTTTTGTATGATGTCATGCTTTTTAATGGGAAGCACCATAATGAAAGTGTTTTAAACTGTGGGTCCTAATCTATGAGTAAGTTATCGATTTGCTACGATCAGCTTTTTCAGAAGAAAATATAATTGCATAGAAAATATAAGAATGCATTGTACCTAGTTAAACTAAATACTACTTCGTGAAATTTCTGTTTCAGTTCCATGTGTGTACCATAAAATCTATTTCTCATTGTGGGATGCGACCAGAAAAAAAAAAAATCGTTTGAAGCCACTGTTATGGTGGAAAGAGTCTGAGCTTTGGGATTAGTCAGAACTCAGTTTGAATCTGAGCTCTAGGTGACTTTTGTAAGTTACTTATCTGACGTCTATGGCTCAATCCCCTCATCAAAAAAAAAAAAAAAAAAAAAGGAGAGTAACAGTATCTCCTTTGTTTGATGTGTATGTATGAAAAGATTAGAAATTACTTAAGTAGAATGCCTAAAACTTGTTAATGATGAACAAATATCTAATCCCATCCAGGTCTTCTCCAGAATAATGCACTCCGTGTTAAAAAACACTTCATTCCCTTTGAAGAGAATGTGCAGTGCTGACGACTACATCTGTTACACTGTAGTCCACTTTAAAAACACATTTAATCTTTTTCTCCAGTTCGATCTAGTAAGGAGACTCGAGTTCTTTCCCTTTCCTATCCTCACGTTGTATTACAGACTTTTGGCTCTTTATTATATACATCTGTCATATTTTCTAATTATTTCATAGTTCAGCTATTATTACAAACTTTCGAATCTGTTCCAGTGCTTAAAACAGTGCTGGGCACGGCACATTACAGAGTCCTGGATGAAAATCTATTAAATCCGGGCCCCAGCACACCTTTTGTAAAGTATTACTTGTGCAGGGGGAAGCAGATGTAATCCTGATTCTGCCAGTATTTCTCACTCAATCTGCTCCATGCTAAACAGGTCAGTCAGGCACTAAGTCATGTCTCTGGGTAGTACAAGTGGAAGGTGTGAGCGGAGAAACCACTTTATCTGAGGACAGTCGAAAATTAGATCCTACTTTCCCCCTCCCTACTCCTTTTTCCCGTCGGGGAGGGGGCATTTACGAGCCCTGAGGACCAGGGTCCAGGACCCGGCCGGCTGCTGCGCTCCAGAGGCCCTCCCGCCCTGAGAGCCCTTCTCCCCAGATGAATCCTCATAGTATCACAGACGCGCGCAGCGGCGATCGATACCGGACGGCGGCCGCGCTGCCACCGTCAAGTGTGGGCACAGGGCGGTGGATTTAGCCGCCTGCCGCTGTGTCGCAGCTTCTCATCAGCCCACGAAGGGCAGGGCACGTTAACCCGTTCCCCGGCGGACACCCAGCCGGCTGCCTCGGTTCACCCGCCGCGCGGGGACCATCGAGCCACCAGCTCGGCGCGCATCAGAGCCCCTCGCGTCGGGGCGGCAGGGTGGCGGCCTCTCCGCCGGGCTCCCCGGACCGGACCGCCCCCGGAGGCAGCCGAGGCAGGCAGTGCCGAGCTTCCTCGCACTCTGGACCTTACCTTTCCGTATCTTCGTCCGCGCGGGGGGCGGCAGGGGGGGCGGCGCTGCCGGGCCGCGCCGAGGGGGCTCGGAGGTCGGGCGGGGGCGCGGGCGCGGGGCGCGGGGCGCGGGGCGCGGGGCGCGGGGCGCAGCCAGCCTCTGGGGCCCCTGCGAGCCCAGCCGCGCGAAAACCCCGCCCCTGGCGCCCGCTCCCACTCCTGATTGGCCGGCCCGGCCTGAGGGCGACCGGGGGTCCCCGGCCCGAGTCTCAGCTATAAAGGCAGCCCACGCATGACGGCTGTGGCGAAGCTCGGGTAGCTGCGGCGCCTGCCCGCTCGCAGCCCCGCGGCGCCCCCTCGTCTCTTTGCCCCCCTGAGCACTCCCGACTCCACCATGCCGAGGGGCTTCCTGGTAAAGCGAACTAAACGGACGGGCGGCTCATACCGAGTGCGCCTCGCTGAGCGGGTCTTCCCCCTGCTGGGGCCCCAGGGGGCGCCGCCCTTCCCCGAGGAGGCTCCCAGCGCCCCCCAGCCCGGTGCGCAGCAGGTGGCAGCCCCCACCTTGGAGGCGGCGGCGGCGGCCCGTGAACTGTCGGGGTCGCCCTGCCGGGCGGCTAGGGTGAGCCCGGGGGCGGGCGGGCAGGAAGGCGATGCGGAGTGGAGGGCGGATGGCACGGAGGGTCCCGGGCCCAGCCCCAGCCCCACGAAGCCGGCGGGCGCGGAGCTGCGCCGGGCATTCCTGGAGCGCTGCCTCAGCTCCCCCGTCTCTGCAGAGTCCTTCCCCGGGGGTGCCGCCGCGGTGGCTGCTTTCCCCTGCTCGGCGGCGCCAGCAGCTGCACCGACCTCGGGGGAGCAGCTCCTGCTGCCGATCCGGGCACCGTTCCCAGAGCCGGAGCTCCATCCAGACCCTGCGCCCCTCTCGGCCGCCCTGCACGGCCTGAAGCGGGCAGCTGGCAACGAGCGCCGTGCCAAGGCACCTCCGGGCTGCACGTCTGGACCTGCGGCCGCCGGAGCCAAGAAGCCAAAGGCCATGAGGAAGTTGAGCTTCGCCGATGAAGTGACCACGTCCCCTGTCCTGGGCCTGAAGATCAAGGAGGAGGAGCCCGGAGCGCCGTCCCGGGGCCCCGGGGGCAGCCGCACGCCCCTGGGGGAGTTTATCTGCCAGCTCTGCAAGGAGCAGTACGCAGACCCCTTCGCCCTGGCTCAGCACCGCTGCTCCCGCATCGTCCGCGTGGAGTACCGCTGCCCCGAGTGCGACAAGGTCTTCAGCTGCCCCGCGAACCTCGCCTCCCATCGCCGCTGGCACAAACCGCGTCCCGCAGCGGCAAATGCTGCCACGGTCTCTTCGGCCGACGGGAAGCCGCCTCCTTCGTCTTCCTCGACCTCCCCGGACCCTGGGGCTGTTGCATCTTTCTTGGCGGAGGGGAAGGAGAACAGCCGGGCAGAGCGAGCGGCGGATCAGCACCTGCCGGCGAGGGACAGCTCCAGGGAGGAGCAGCACCAGGACAGCGCCCCACACCAGGGCCTCCAGGTGCTGTCCCATCCCGAGCCGGCACTGCCTCAGGTCCCCTATACGGAGGGGGTGTTAGGGCGCCGGGTGCCTGGGTCAGGTAGTGCCAGTGGTGTCGGGGGACCCGAGATCTTCATGTGCCCATATTGCCACAAAAAGTTCCGTCGCCAAGCCTATCTGCGCAAGCACCTAGGCACTCACGAGGCAGGCTCCGCTCGTGCGCTTGCCCCGGGCTTTGGCTCTGAACACGGTGCCCCACTGGCCTTCGCTTGCCCACTGTGCGGGGCGCACTTCCCGTCCGCAGACATCAGGGACAAGCACCGGCTGTGGCACGCGCTCCGCGAGGAGCTGCTCCTGCCTGCTCTGGCCGGGGCGCCCCCTGAAGCGCCGGGCCCAGGCGGAGCGTCCGACGGGAGCGCTCAGCAGATTTTCTCGTGCAAGCACTGCCCTTCCACCTTTTTTAGCTCCCCGGGGCTGACCCGGCACATAAATAAGTGCCACCCCTCAGAAAGTCGGCAGGTACTGCTGCTGCAGATGCCGTTGCGGCCTGGCTGTTGAGGAAAGAGATGAGGAAGATTGTGCGGTTGGCCTTGGAGGAAACAGATCATGGGAATTTCTGTGGGGATTTCTTGAATTTGCAAGTTTACCCTCTTTCCTGCTTATGTTTTTTTCTCTCCTAAAACTCCCGGTAGTCAATGTTCCGCCAGAGAAGCGGACAGCAAAATGTAAAATCCCTCTCTAGAGCAGGTATGTATATGGTATAAACATTCGCGGTCAAAGACTGTCACTTTTAAAAAGCCTTCTTGCTTTCCCCACGAAAATAGGATATCCCCCCTCACTCTGGAGACCCTAACGAATCCTATATGACTTGTAATTCCTATGGAAAAAGTCGTAGTGAATGCGTGCATGTCTCAGTATCTACAAAGGATTCTAGCTACCAAAAGTGGTAGTCGTTAATTTTTCTTTTTCTCTTGCCATCGCAGGCGCCTATGTAGTTTCTGTCTCAATAGGGTCAGATATCTTGCATTGTATATTCTGTGAATTGAAAGTTATGTGATTGGTGCCAAACTTACAGGGGGGTGGGGAAACACTCAAGACCTGTGCCTGAGGGCAGAAATATGAGAGGATGTTTGCGCTTTTGGGGGATGTGGGGGGGGGGTCAACGTTCCTTCTCTCAAGTATTAGTTCATTCTTAAGTTAGTGCTTGGAGGTGGGGAGGGTGCTACTTTACTTGGAGGGAGTTGAGACACCCCCAAAATTCTCACCTTTAGCTTTTTTTGGTGTGTTTTCAGGAGGAGATACTTTAAAACTGTGAGTAACAGCTTTTTGGAAACACAACCCATTTCCAGAAGTTTGACTGTTTTCCTTCTGTTGTAAATCTCATACAGTGTTATATATGAAACTATGTTCAGTTTAAGGAAGATGTGAATACCTATAATTCACCATGGAACTGAATGGCGACTCAATTTTTCAGCAGCAACATGTTTTTGAATTTTTGTAAACCATATTCACAGTGTACACTCTGTACCCATGCTCTAATAGCCAGAGTTTGGGACACTGGCTGAGTATCACTTGACAGATAGCCCATTATTTGTAAGATGCTTACCACCAAATAAATGTACATAGCTGGTGCTTTGTTGTGTTCTGTGTTTGTCCTGAGAATTTCATTGAACACAGGCTATTTTTCAGAGTCACATTTCTTACCTCCTTAAAGCCAGTATCCTACTTTAGAATCTTAGTGACCCATTTAGACAGAGTACAGACGGGAAAAATTGTATTTTGTAAATGAATATAATGGTGCAGAAATGCAATGGGAAAATTTCTTTTGAAATGTGCCTTGCACAGACTGAGCTCCAAAAGGCTTTAAATCTAAAGATACTTTACTATCTAAAAATGTCAACAGAAAATATTTTTTTCTTAAAAAAAAAAAAAGCAGTTTTATTTGAAGGTGAAAAAAAAATCACGTTAGCTGTGCAAATTAACTTTACTATTTCCAAGTTGGTATTTTTGCTCCATTTTGTTACATATCATCAGTCCATTAGCTGTTCATTTTTAAGAAATGAAAGCACCATAGAAATGTGTAAGGTTACTTTGATCTTCCTTTTCGAATTCTTCACCTTGGTTGTGGGAAACTGTCTATATTGTTTAACCTTGTTCTCAGGGACTCCATCTTCTACATTAGCTTTATTTTCTAGTTTCATAGGAATCTATTTTTATTTATAAGAAAACAAAAACTTAAGCGCACAGAACTCTGAAAGACTGCTTTAGAAACTGTCTGCAAAAAGTTTCCCCCTTCCCCCAAATGTGTATCATAAAACAAAGTGAAAATTTAAGCATGAGGCTAAGATTAATTGATGCTTTAACCAAGTGCATTGGGTAAAGTTTCTGCCCAGCCGTTAGGAAGGTGTAAAATTTGCCTGCATTTTTAGTGACTGTGGTAGAGTCTCTGAGAAGTTGGGATGTATCCTAACAAGGGAATTCAAATTTATTTTTTAAGATTTGCTATGTCAACCTAGGTTTATGCTTTATATCTCTCCATTATCATATAGTTCTGCTTATTAAGCCTGAAAACATAGTAAAGACAAATAGACAAGAGAAATATAAAAGACAAAACAATGCTCATGGACATAAGTGATAAGAATATTTTTATTGTATTATTAAATACCATATCTTTTTCTTTCACTGTTACAAATTTGTAGATACTACATGAATGATGATACATAATTTATATTTTATAGTTTGCCCGTATGATGTATTTACACATGCAGTTAGTACTGATGTCATGCTACATTTCCTTAGGAGATGCCCGTTCAAAACAAAATATGAACAAAATGTGAGCAGCTTATTTACTGTAGGAAAATATTTCTGCAGGGTGGAATGAATACCAACCTCCATCAGCAAGTTCAGTATTAATAATATTAGATTTAATTTAGACTCCTGGGTCATGTTCCTTTTTCTTTTAAAATATACATAATTTAAGCGACACATTTATATTAGAAAAGTTTTTCTTTTTCTTTTTTTCTTTCTCTCCATCCCCCCAATTACCCTCTTTTTGCTATTTAGGAAAGAACATGGATATACCAGGATCTAGCAGCCAATAATACAGGGCCACAATCTTAAAACAAAAATGGCATTTAACAGTGATACCATTTAAAAAGCAAAACGTTAGAAAAATATTTGGAAGCTAAACATAAATCAAAGTTCAGCACAGTGATTTTTCTGGGTATTAAATATATCATGGCATCATCTGCACAGCCACAAAATGAGGCATTGCTTTGGGAAGAAAAAGTTAATGCTAAAATTATGTCAGTGGGAACTTGAGATGCTAAAAGACCATTTAAAGTGTTTTATTTTCGTAACATAAGTAATCAATACACAACCTGTGTATTAAGATTTGCAAATTTTGCTATAATTTTACAAATGCTTAAATTTAAAAATTTACATTTGTAAAAAAATGATATATTTACTGAGCCATAAAGTTGCAATGGGGCACGATAAATAAAATACTGAGACTATTTGTCCAATTATATTTTGGCTCAAAGTTAATCACAAAATTAAAAGTGAAACTGCTTAAGACATAATTATCCAGGAAGGTAAGGGTCTAGAATAAAACTCCACCCCCCAAAAAATATGGCAGCTTAGAGTGTTTTGTGTGTGTGTGTGTGTGTGTGTGTGTGTACCAACTGAATAAACAACCCAAATCTAAAATATTAAGTTACAAATTATTTAAATCCAGTGTTTTCTAAAATTAATGTTCAGGAAGAAACATGCATGCTATGGTAAACATGAAGGCCTGAAAGGGTTAACACTATGTTCATGCTAAGGTTGTTACTGCTGATCACACTGCTGGGCTGCTTGTCTCCTTAGGATTTATTGGCTGAACCAGAGGATCGACGCAGTTTCATGGACATGCGGCTTTTGCTAGTTCGAGGAGACATTGGAGAGGCCAGGTCAGCCCCATCTACCTGCGTTGCTGTGGGAGTTTCACTGGATAGAATCTCTGGGTAGGAGCCTGTGGGAAATAGCAAAAGCATTAGTACAAGCCGTCTGGCTTCTCATCATATAAGAAATAATCTTTCTGCTACTGATCTGTAGCATGGATCCCAACCCTTATTGAAGTCTTTTGAGGGGAAAAAGCAAGACCAAAACTTGCCTGTTAAAACAGCCTACTAATATTTTATTTAAAACCCAGTAATCTAGTGGCTCAGGTAATCATATTAGCAAGAAAGCACCAATCATTATTTCCAGAGCCAGAACTAACCAGAGAGGTCCCTGGAAAAAGCAATGGGAAGCAAAATCTTTGGGCCAGACAGAACAGGGATCCAAAGCATCATTAGCATGCAAGGAAGGGCTTAAGAAGCAGGTGAGAAGGACCAATTCCTATCTCTGGGGTACACGGTATACCTTCATTGCTCAAACTTGAAAATAACAATACCAAATGGTTCCAAAAAGGAATTCAACACTATGAGACCATCCCATAGCTGGGTATTTAAATATGCTTCTAGAAAGGAGCAAGATAAATTCCTAGGACTGAAGGAGCAGGACAAGAACTCTGATCTGAAATTTAATAAAAAAAGACAAATTGACCTCTCAAAATGTCTCCAATTAGAAGAGATAAGCAATGCTTTTGTTTTCCTTAAATTTTTGCAGCTAGCTCTATCTAGTCACAGCAAGTAGGTAACCAGTAGAATAGATATAAAAATTTAAAAGACGCAAACACAAAATCAAATTGGAATTTGTTTGGTGTCATTTACAAAGTAGTTCTTTACCTCTGCACTTTGTTTCTATGAATTATGATTCTCTAATATATAGTAATGCTACAGAATGGCACACTTGTAGGCTCTCAAATATGTAGTATAAAAATTACATTAAAAATAAAAGCCCTCAAAAAAACAAAAAAAAAATCTGCAAACAGAAAAATACAATTTTTAAAATTCTGTGTATTTTAAGGTACTTTAATCTAGATTTTCTGGCCTTATATATATGAACATTTTCTTTATGTCTGTCAGCACACACATCACACAGTTTGCAGGCTTATTATACATCTCCTCACTCTGCAGGAAAACTTTTGGCATGTCTGTTAGCCAATGTAGCACCTCACAGAAATTTCAAGCATGGAAATAATCATACTAACACTTCCAATTAATGAGACATTTGTGCCTATACTAAAGTTATGAATATTGAACAATCAATATTGTTCCATAAGGGGTACTGAGCTTATAGAGATATATTAATCTATCTTGGTAGAACTCTTCAAAGTGTTTTTAAGGTGAAATCTATAATTAAGAATACACATACATTGTCTAGGAAGAAATATTTTCTCACTACTTGGAATCCAGGTTAATTGCCTTTCTTTTCAAAGTAATTTCTCCAACATTCTCTCTTTTCTAACTACAATGAGGTTGGCCTTCAAAATACAAGGAGAAGGAAATATATTTCTGTTCACCTTTACTCTTCCTGAAGATCTGAATTGGTTCATACTGGACCCATACTGGAAAACCTAGAGGAGAATATGAATCCAAGGCCCTTTTTAGGGAAGCGCTGCAGATGGATGGCAGAAGGAAGGTGAAGAGCGGTAGCTCATGCTTTTCTGGTAATGCATTTTATTCCCAGCCAATCATGAGAGGCCTTCCCATGGCTGTTTACCTTGAGATGGCCAATGTTTTCTAGCGGAGGTTTTGGGAGGAAGAGAACTATCACTGCATTTCTTTCTTTGTTGTGAATGAAGAAATGGAGTAGCGAGCAGAAGTGAGAAAACAAAAGAGAAGACAGGTAACAGATATGAGAGACACAGTGCAGAATTTTACAGGTGTTAACCGAGGAGCAGAGAAGAGAGTAATCAAGTTTTATTATGGAATTGGGCATGCAATGCATTAGGGTGATGGTGTTTCACAATGGACAATGCTTTGTAAATTCAAATGTTATACTTACCAACTAACAAGTTCAAATAGGGAAGAAAGAAAAGAAAAAAAGTCTATAAGAGATTCTATAAACATGTACCTTTTAAAGTGTTCATTGTACTGTGGCAGGCTATCCTAATCACTAAGTCATAAAACCTCCAGAGCTGTACTGTGCAAGACAGTAGGCACAGCCATATTAAAATTTATTAAAAATTAACATTAAAAATAAAAATGTGGGTCCTTGGTGGACTAGCCACATTTTAAGTGTTAGGCAGCCACATGTGATTAGTGGCAACCAAAATGGACCCTGTGGACATTGAATATTTCCATCATCATAGAAAGTTTTATTGGAGAATACTGCTTTAGAATATGCCAGAATCAAAGAATATTTTCCTCAAAAACAGCAATTTCTCTGTGTTCCTTAGTGTGAAATCCCCCTTCAATAAACAGAGAGTCAAATCAGGCTTTTTAGTGTGTGTGGTATATAGCTTATCAGTACCTCCTCACGTTTTGGCAAATCATATTTGTGGTATATACTCAGTATACTCAAATGCTATAAATACTTTACAGTGGATAGATCTCAATTTTAGATGTAAAGAATACAGTGATCCCTACCCTTCATTTCATACTCTATTCTGCCCAAGTATTCATTTCTATCACTTGAGTCATAAAGAATGTTGATTTAATCACTTCTATTATTAATATACCCTCAAGTGAAAAGTATCTATGGGCTCCTATGTTTATGCATACTTTATCTCTAATATTATTACAGTACTCAATACACACCTTATCTTGATGGTGTAACAGATTCATATATTGTGCAGAGGTTACTATGAATTATTAAAAATAACATGCTGAATAGGACTTTGGGAGTCTGTACAGATTATCAGTGAATTGTTATTTATTGTGGCTTTGTACTGCTTGCTGACAGGTATGACCGGTTTAAAACTGCTAAAGTTATTGGATAAATGATAGCCTCTAGAAAATATTGTGATTTTGGAAGTTCCATTTATAGTTCCATTGAATACTGACCTAAGAGGCACTGTGATGTGTTAGGAAGAAGTGGGCATGGGTTAGACAGGCCCAGGTTAAATGCCAAATCTGGCATGTTACTAGCTATTGGATCTTGGGCAAACTGACCTAAGAGGTTTTGTTTTTGTAAAATGGAGACAATAGTAGTTTTTTGCAAGTTGTTAGGGATGAATAACTACATATATAAAGATCCTGGCACACAGCAGGTCCATAGTAAGTGTAGCTATATAATAGAGCTACTAAGCAGGTAAGAATAAAATTTAATAGACTTTGAATCAGAACAGATGAGGATTAAAAGAGACAGAAGAAATATTCTTGAAGAAAATGACCACTTACAAAATATAACCACTGAAATGTGGAGAACACAATATACTGTTTATTTTTGAGGACATTAAAGAATTTATCCACTCTTATGCTGATATTCCTACAATATATATATAACCTTACTTGTTAAAGTTTATAGACTACCTAATAATCTTACTGCCTTAATATTGTTAAAAAGGAGTTGATCAGTGATTAAGATTAGCATGTATGCACCACCACTGGATGTCATAAAGCAAATAACATATCTTTTTTTTTTTTTTAAAGTAATCTCTATGCCCAACATGGGGCTTGAACTCACAACCCTGAGATTAAGAGTCACATGCCCTACTGACTAAACCAGCGAGGCACCTCTAAAATTAAATGGTACAGAAATACAGGCAAACAAAGTGGTTTCATCTTGAAAATATTCAAAAACTGCCATTATTGCAGACTTAGAATGCATCAGTCTAAGGCTTGTCATATTTTATCTCCTTACAAATAGAGAAACTGGGTTTTGTGGATAATAAATAACAGAACTAGGATTTAAATCCAGTTCAGTCTGATTCCAAAGCCCATACTTCTCCCATGGCAACGTTAGCTATTAACAATTTTTTTTCAGTAGATGGAAAAGTAGAGTCTTCAAAATAAGAATCTTTAGCAATTTCTGATTTATAAAAGTGACAGGTTGTAGGATGATTTCTCTCTCTCAACAGCAAGAAAGGACTGAAAATATTTAGATTACATAAGTAATTATAACAGTTAAGATCATGGACTCTAAAGTCAGACTCCGGCTTTACCAAGTATCAAGTGACTCTGGGGTAAGCCCCTTCACCCCACCCCCCCACAGCCATAGAACTGCCATGAAGATTAAATGAGAGAATATATGTATAGTTCTTAGCACAGTGCCTAGCACTCAGTAATTGTTCAATTATTCTTTTATTATTTTCATTACAAAAGTCTTACATCTGAATGAATATTCTATGTGGAAACTGAACCTAGTAATTATTGTCACAAAAGGTTAATAGGACTTTAAGACCGGTATTATTTGCCTCTTGGACAACACCACATACACCCGCCAAATTTTCAAGTTCAAAATACTAAAAACAGGATATAATTTGGCTGCTTATAATTTCAGGCTAGCCTAGTGATATATAAATATGATTAAGAATCTGTTTTAAAAACATAGCAAACAAATATATAGCTTCTGTTGTATGTTGAAGGAAACGGACTTCCTCTTGGCACTTACACATAATATTTAGGTCATGTATAAAACAACTATCTTCTGAGGAGCTATAACGTGTTCTTTCAGATCATTTCAAAGCCTGGGAAGGGGAGCAAAGTTTAAAATAACTTTTAAAGAGGGACACCAAGTTCAAGGGGTTACCTAAAACAATGGTTAAATTTTGATAATTTATCCCATTTGAAGATTCAATGAAATAGATTTGACATCAAAATACTATCCCATTTACATGTGGCGAAACAGATTTTGTGAATTAAGAGCAAAACTGGAATTAGAATGAAGATTAGATGCAGCAGCATCACTTTACTTAGATTATCTCTTATTTTGATGGCATAAAAATATTTGAATCTTATTACTAATTTTCATTATTTAAATAGGAACCTATATAAATTGAAAGGAACCTATAGGTAATGGGTATGTATGCAGAGATATACCTATATTTATGTGTATATGTGCCTATATGCATAATAGAGAAAAACACCAACCCTCTCAAATTTCTTAAAGAAGAAAGAAAAGAATGTGATGTTAGGGGAAAATATCTAGATTTTTGAACTACCTTTGTAACCTGGTCAAGAAAAGGAGTAATTGAATCTTAAAGTTTAAAGTCAAAGGAAAGCTGTTCATGAATATAAAAAAACTTAAAAAGGAGGTCACTGCAAAACTTTTGATATTTTCCACACACATGCCTGACAAAGATAAAGGGATTTTTTTCCTGTAATTTTTTTTTTAAATAAAGGACAAGAAAAATCTAATAATAGTTTAATGTAGTTATGGAAGATCAACAAAGTGTGACATCACAATATCTCCTTCAATGACCTTAGGGATAAAAATAATTTCCCTTAAGTATCAGTCTACTGTCACAGAGCCCATTTTGAGAAAATACAGTTATGAAATTTATGGATCAACTATGATACACCAAAAATGTTTTTTCATATTTATTTAAATAATATTAAAAATCATCCGGAAAAGAAATTTTTTTTTTGGACTTCAAACAGTTGGTACATTAGTGTTAACCAGAAAGCAGGTTTTAGATAATCCTGAACCAAGTTAAATAAAGTTAAAAAATAGTATTTTTCCACCCTAGTCCACTGAATAGAATTATATTATAGGGTTAGAAAGAACAGGTTATATTCATTATATGATTATCATACTGGCATTTCTTTAAAATTTACTTTCAAATTATTGCATGTTATTGATTAGCACTATTTTATATACCTGGACTATGCACAGGAGAATCTAAAGTTGATTCTCAATTGCAATTATGAATGCATTTCTTCAGCGTGACAATTACATTTTATCATTATGCTAAAAAAGTAAAAATGAATCTAAAAAACTTCACAGTATTAGGTATTTTTTGCAAACCATCAGTAACATCCCTATTGCTATGATATGGTTCTTTCATTTCTTCTTTCTCCCACTTTGACTTATAACTTTAAAGGGAATTCTATCTGTATGGAGTGGTTTATGATAGGAAAATAAAAATCTGAGATGACCGAAAGAAAAGGAGAATCATTCTTCAGATATCATGTTTTTGCTACTATAGAAGGAGCAAATATTTCGCTTTTATAGTATTGTATTGAGAACCACTCTGATAAAAATTGTCTGCAAAAAACCCACCAAAAAATGTAGTCAGTAATACTAAAACAAGTTATTTACAGATAAAAATACTCTTTTAAAACTTAGAATGCATGTTTTTATAAGGATGACTCCTACAGGCAAAGACAACATAAAAAAATTAACTGAAAATAATTTGTAGAATAGTATTTTTTGTTTTTTTTTTTTTGTAGAATAGTATTATGTTAAAATTCACATCCTTATTACAATTGAGATAACAAAAATTTAATAAAGTAGTAAAATACATAAAAAAAAAATGAAGCCAAAAGAACCCTGACTTGGTTGCTGTGTCTCAGAAAGTGAGAATACACTTCCCATATTAAATATCTGGCCAAATGTGCAGGATAGTATGCACAATATGAGAACATTAAGAAGGACTCCAGTTGGTAAACAACTACAAAATGAAAATTGATGGCTTTTATAAATCTCAGGGGGCAAGTTAGTGTGAATATGGTCCTATTATCAATATATTTCAGTTGTGGAACTTACGATTCATTCAACTGTGTGATACATGAAAGTATCATTCATATCTATTTTAATAATGTAGCCTGCTGTTTTTCAGATACTTTTTACTGAAAAATGAAATTCCCAGTTGTACTTAACTAGTTTTTATTTTGTTCATTATTTTGGTTTTAGTATCCTTTTTTTTTTTTTTTTTTTTTTACCATCATTCTTAATGCCAAACTTAGTTATTTTAGATAGGGTTGACCCCGTGATGTAAATCTTAAGACTTTTTAATCTCTTTCAAAAGATTCAACCTAGTCTAGACAATTTTCCTCTTTGCTAGGTCTTTTACATTATGAAAGGGCTCTAAGTTTTTTGGAAAGAATTTTTATAATGGCCAATTAAATGATTACAGGAATGGAAAATTTTATCAACTGAAATCTCAATTGAGAATTAGTCTTTTTTCCCTTCCGAATAAACTAGGCCAGAAAAGGGCTACTATGCCTTTTAAATTTATTTAATATAATAAAGAAAACCTACATATCATAAAGAGAATTTGAAGGCTTCTTATGATGAATTTCAAGTATCTTTTTTCTTGTTCTTTTGAACACAATAAAATAGTCATCTTTGTATTTCAGGTGCCTAGTACAGTGCAAGGCACACAGCAGAGGAAGTATCTGATGAGTTAAGATATCCAATAACAATGCAACACATTACAAAATACAAAGACACACCATTTCAGCTCAGTAGCACTATTTTTTTTTCATGCTGAGAAACAAAAAAGGTCAATACAATAGGTGTAACTAATTTCAACCAAGGGTTGCTTCTATTATTAGTTATTTTGATCCCAGAACCAGTGTTAGTGTTTCATGCAGACCTGGGTTAGTAAGTATAATTCTGGAAGAAATTTAGTGACAATTTCTGAAATGTTTAGTATGAATGAGGGCAGTGTTAAATTTGCTTATTGTCTGAGTTACAAGCTTAGTGCTTGCTAGTTTTTTTAAAAAAAGGAAATGGGGGAAGAACAAAGGGTGTTTTGGTTGACACTTTGTCTTACCTTCAGATAAACAGAACTGATATTTAATGATCTAAAGAGGGAAAATAAAATAAATGAAACAATCATAAGGAGTGCAAAGTATTACAGAATAGGAAGGCCATGAGTCATTTATTTCTTACTGATTTTTTCAAAATTAGTTTAATTGTAAAAATGCAGTACCCTCTTACAGGCTTTAAATAATATAAAATAATTTACTGTGCCAAGTACTTCTCAATCTAGACAGTTATTTAACTTTATTTGTAAACTGAGAGATAAGGCAATATTCTTAGCCATAAAATTTGATCCTCTAAAGGTGAGAGGGAATGCATGTTCAACTTGTGTTTCTTTTGCAGATACTTTAGTAATGATCCCATGAAACACAACAGTTATTGGCCAGTAGCTCGGATAAAATGTGGTGCATGTACTTTTACGAAGATTGTTGACTTCTAAAGGAACTGCTTTTAGGTAAAAGAAAGTATAAACTAAATTTATAGGCCAAATTCAACTCTTAAATAATGAAAAATGTATTTCAATGACTGGAATCTTTTACTCAAGCAAGTTTTCTATTATTTTAAGAGTTTGAACAAAAGGGTATTGCATTTCAAGTTCCAGTAATGACAAGTAACTAATACTTGTTTTTAATCTTACCGGCATCAGATGGTAAATGATGGTAGGGAGCTGGAGAAAAAACCTGTGCTGCAAAATCTTCAAATGTCGTTGGTTCTAAATGGTGCTGGACAATTGTTTGCAGGTATCGTGCTCTCTCTTCATAGCTGATTTACCTTCAGTTAAGGACGTAGTTAAATGCAGCTTACAGTGGAAAAGAACAGATCTTATCAAAAAGGACTACTCTGATTGCTAAGCTATTACTTCTTAATAAATGTAATTATTCACTACTCTTGCATATCATTTAAAAGTATGGCTTTTTAAGAGTAATAAAACCCCTACATTTTTAACACAAGTTTACTCTTCAGGTGATACCACTATATATGGCAGCTTAAGAGAGAGACATTTATTAGAAAACAATGATAATACTAAACTGTTGAAAGAAAGAAAGGTAACCATTTACTTGAGAAAAGGTTCAACTGCTATCAGGTCAGCCTAGGCTCATTTTTATCTTGTTAAATCGGCTTCAATCTGCAGATTCACTCTGAAAAGCCACACAATAAATACTAGAATCCTGCTTAAAAACGGTCTGAAATTGTATATTTTTCATTTGTGAAGACTTATTGTGAGAAATTCCTGCATATCTTCTTTTTCTAAAATCCTTGTATTTTCCCAACAATTGTTCTCATTTTGAATGGAAGACTACTGTTGCTGTAATCTGCGAATAACTCCATGCGGTTAAGAAAAATACATAGTTGAATCTGTATGTCAGGAAAAAATATCTAGTCAATTATAACACTGAAACAAGCAGGAACATTTGCAGAGAGTCCACAGGACTCCTAAATACTGTCTAACAAAGCATCTACAGGGCACTGACACTGACAGAAAAATACTGTACTTCTCTTTCACCACATTTTCTTCTCTGATATTATTGACAAGCAACCAGTACCTTGAAGTGTTGTTGCTTTTGAACAACCCACTCCAGGCTTCCTGTTTCAGCAGGCCTGATTGTGCTGTTAGCACAGAGAGGGCGAGAAAGAGAGAGAATATTTCTGTTGTTCACGAAAGCAACTATGGAAATGGCTGTCAAAATGTAGAGCAGCAGGCAGCAACATACAATTATCAGGAAAAACTCACATGCTGACTTCATGTCGTATAGTTCCTGAACTGAGAAATCAGTTAACCTTTCTTCTACAACTTTTAAAAGTTTTCCTGCTGTATCAGTGTGCTATATTGCTGGCTTTCCATAAGACATTTATATAACTATGAAGGCTAATAAAGATTTGCCTTATTGGTTTTTCTTTCTTCACTGAATTTTTTTTTCCCAAAACCCATTATAGTATGTTTTCCTCAAAATTCTTTATTCTTTTTTTAAAACTGCAATTCAATTACTATAGTTCTACAATTCTAGAAATTGTAGACCAAGCCTACAACCAAGACCAAGAAAAAAATTTGTAAGGAAGATAATTGAAAGTGATTAATTCAATTGGAGCTAACACAGCCACAGTTACACTTACAAAAGGTTATTGACTAAGAGGACAAAAGCTAAGAGTTAAAGGTAAGACTATAGTCACTAGTTACTTAGACTGTGAGGTCTTTTGCCCTCTAAATGACTTCAGTACTCTCTTCTTGTATTACAATTTATTTTATGCATGAAATATTTAAATCTGAATTCCAATTTCTTACAATCCATTATTTTCAATTCTGTACACTGGGACTGAACTTTGAAGAATTCTACTTCTCAGGAGAAGATGCTATATTAAAGTGATCAGTGGAAAAGATTTTATGGAAGAAACATATTTTTGAATGTTACCTTAGAAAAGTAATATAGCACACTTTTAAAAGGAGGTATATGGTTATAAGTGGAAGAGGATGAAACTGATGGTTCAATCTAAATAATACCACATATCTCACAACTTGTTGGAAAGTACTTTTTTCATTGGGGGAGATTCACAGCTGCCGAATTTTCTGCAGTTAATAGAGTCCTTTGATTCACAGCAGTGCCCCTTGTACAAAAAATACTGGCCTTTGTGTATTACCAGAAACTAATTTTCTATTTGGCTGAAAAGGGAAAAATGGGGTTATTGCTTCTCCCTCCTACAGAGCTTTTCATTATGCCTGATGCACTCAACTTCTAAGCTCTTCTGAGAAAAAAAATAACTGAAGAGGCAAGAGGTAGAAAAATGAGCTTGTTAGCACATTAGAAGTGAAGTATCTTGGTGGGCCCTAGAAATTCCCAGTGGTGTGTTAACTTATCACTCTATGCATGCTGGCACTGATAGTCTCCCAATTGATCACTCTCTTTTCGCACCAAAGGTGCTGCCAGGAAGCAAAGGCTGAAGGCCCACAGGAGAACAGTCTGCTATCAAAACAAGCTGTTTTTAAAAGTCTGCTTGAATGGGTAAAATGCTTCATGAAAAGTAGGGTGGAGACACCTACCTGCTTTCAAAATGCTCTACTTTCAGAAGGCCTATAAATGAAATATTTTACTTTATCTTATTATATTTGGAGTTTACACAAAAATTAGGCAGACAGAAAGAAAATGTTAATATTTCTAAAGCCAGGAGGATATTTCCAATGTAGTAAAATTTAATAACGGAATGAATATCTACATAAAATACATCTGGAGTATAATTCTATTTCACTCTTACAAAACTCTGAAGAAACTCAAATACAAAGCTATACAAAATAAAATTATCCAGCTATAATGTATTCATTTTGTGTAAAAACACATGATGTATTTAATTACAAAAAATATTATTAAGTAAAATGCTCTAAAACAATTTTTAAGAGTTCAAGTTTACATGGTAGAGTCAGTGAATGGTTGAATTTAAATGAAAAACTAGCACTTATCACAAATTAGGCAAGTTAATGTCTGAAATACATTAAAGAGATATAAGGAGCTCTATTTAAGCCACAGCTGAGTCCATAACAGGATGTTCTGTGATTGAGATGATGATAAAGTTAGTTAAAAACAGTGCTGTCAGCATCTGCAATGGTAACCATAATCCAAAATGGTTATTTCGTATATCTCCTCATAATAGATGAGACACTTATTCCTTAAAAGGCAACTCTCTAGGGAAGAGTTATTAGTACCTATAAATTGAGTGGCATACACAAACTTGATCGCTAGCAACAACAGGATAGCTCAAGCTATATTCCTACTGTGAGTGCATGTTGCCATTGGCATTGAAATTAAAAAAAAAAAAACTGAAATGGGTGAGATAATAGGGAATGGTAAACGAATTCAAAGCAAAATTTAAAGTACAAGTCTAAGTTGAAATACAGTTTTTGTTGTAAATTTAAAACAACTCAAGCCAAAACTAGCTAATAAAACACCATTTGATGAGGGAGACTTTTAGCTGGTAGGAATCTTTAATACAGAACTAGCCAATCAAAAGAAATAACACACAGGTGCTGCAATCATAGCAATATAATTATCCACTAATCCTCCTTCCTTCTACTTTCTGCAAAAGCAGAAAAGGAGGGAAGGAATATTGCTATTCCAAAAATAATAAAGGGAACTAAACATTTTCTGTAGTATAAATACTTTAAATCTAATTGGTGCTTCATTAATATTACTATTCATTTTAAGTAACTACTTTTGATTTTAAACTTATATGAAGGGCAGCCCAGGTGGCTCAGCAGTTTAGAGCCGCCTTCAGTCCAGGGCGTGATCCTGGAGACCCAGGATGGAGTCCCACGTCAGGCTCCCTGTATGGAGCCTGCTTCTCCCTCTGCCTCTCTCTCTGTGTGTCTCTCATGAATAAATAAATAAAATCTTAAAAAAATAACTTATATGAAATTACTTATGGCCCTCTGTCACTGTGTCAAGACCAGATGTCAAGAAACTGGGGTTCAATTTCAACCTAGTCCTGGAAAGAGAAGTATGAATTCTCTCTGCTGCAGTTTATCTGTATGTTAAATGGGGATACCACCACCTGCTTCTATTTATGTAATAGGGATGCTGAAGATAAAGGATATAAATATAGGGTAACCCAAAAGTCTGCCTACATCTGTGCTAAACATAGTTTTTCTGACTTTTGGTTCAAGTCTTTGTAAATTGCAGGTGCTGTCTCCCTGAGGGCAATTTTCAATGTCTGATTAAGGAATATACCTGTATTCATGCCCAAGAACTCTGGTAATATTTCTTGTTTGTGATGTGTACAGAGGGACTTTTGACTTATTCCAATGAGACGAAAAGGATTTCTCGTGAGAAAAAGACAGTATGAAGAAAAGCTACTACAGAAGGATTATTTAGTACACTTTTCAATTTTACTAATGCGTAGGGAAGATATATACAAGGTAGATTTGGTTTTAAAGAAGCAACGACCTTTCATTTTCTACAATAATTTTAACAACTGAATGTGATTTTGAACTGTTTTTACTTGAAATTAGAAAGGGCAAAACTTTCAGTTCTGTGATCACTAATTCCATGGCATGCCCAGTAGGTTCTTTAAACATTTAGCTCAGCTGTAATTTGTAACTAGTCTCAAAAAAAAAAAATGCAGGAGTGTGACTGTGTGTGTGTGTGTGTGTGTGTGTGTGTGTAAAATGTACACAGCAAGAATGAGTATGAAGTACTTTTCACAAAAAGGAATTATGGAAATTGTAATTTTAAGCGTATGTCTGAGACCTATCACTGCTTAATTTCCTCGAGTTCAGATTTAATGTTTTCTTTCCTAAATAAGAAAAAAAATATTGGCTTTTTAAAGTAAAGGCAAAGTATGAAGTGTTTATATCTATGCTCATTATCATAGCCTCAGAGATTTTTAGGCCCATTCTGAAATTCCTAAATTAGTAAGCACTTGCCTGCACTCACATTTTCTGTGGCTTCTTTGCTGTTTTAATACTTAGGGATTTTATCTCCCTTCTCTGTACAGAAGATTCCAAGAACAGTAACTGTAGGAAGAGGGAGGAGAGTTCTGCCTACTGACTTAAAATTTGGAAAGCACTACTTACAATATATATCAAGTTTGTAAGATAGTTGGTGGGAGTTTTCACATCATAGAACTCAACAAATGCCACAAATCAGGGCCTCCCCCTGCCCTCAGCGCCAATTGTTAAATACCAAGTGTGTTGTGTCTTTTTCTTTGTGTTTGTTCTCCTAATAAACTAGTGGGGAGACTAATGTTACAGGGGCAGAGACCATGTCCTTCTTATTTTTACATATCCTGCACCTAACACAAGGCCCAGAAGTACTCAATGACTGTTTACAAAATTATAGAAGAAATAAATAAAGCTGGTCTGATATTTGATACACTGGTATATACAGACAACCCCCTTCCTGTAATCCCAATTTGGCTCTCTAGAAAGCAAAAACCCTTTGGGGCCAATATAGTTGGGACTTTTCTAAGATTGGGTTTAGAGACAGAGTTTGAATCCTCCTGTGAGTTTGGTTCCATCCCTACCCTTGATCTTGCTCACCTTTGGAAGAAGAAAAAGTGAACGAAACACAATGTATTTATACATAAGGTGTAATAATAAGAAAAAAGACTAATAACTTTTCAAAAAAAATCGTAATTGCCTAAAGAAGAAATTCTATAACTCTTCAAAGTAATTACAACTGATTACAATTTAGCATGGAAATATTTTGTCCCACTGGTTGGGACAATTTTTTAAATTTAAAGAAATCTTTGAAGTTTTCATAAATTCTATAGTGGTATGAAGCAAGAAATTTAGTTAATAAACTAATTCTATTCATATTTAAATGGCCATCTATAAAGAAAGAAAGGGAAAAAAATGTCAAGAAATTCTCTGTAGATAAAAATCAGATGAAGTTTAATTTCAAAACTATTTTAGGCAGATCTCCAAAACTGCTCTGGTACACTATAAGAATAGATGTAGCAATACTCTTGAAAAATAATATTCAGAAATTTATTAAGGTTTTTAAAAAGACTATCTTGAGAGGGTTTATCCCAGGGCATCATTTACTGAGATTATTTTAGGACAGTCTGAACTAAAGGAAGGATATAACAATCATCTTACCAACATTACTTTCAGGAAACTTAGCAAAATCAGCAAAATGTTTATTCGGCAAGAAGTCTTGCCTGGATGGAGAATACAGAGATTTGTTCAGAAAAACAAAGCTGCTGATCTGTAGAGTTGGCACTAGAACATTGGTCATTTAATAGTCCAGTGCTCTTTCTATATCCAATCTCAATGATTTGAGTTTTGTGTGGAGAAAAGAAAAGGCATAAGAGGCATTTTAGTTAGTTCTAGGATGGCCAACACAATGATGATTAGTTTAAATTTGAAGATTGCAATTTTTGAAAAATGTTTGTTTATATACCAGAATATCATATATAATACAGAAAAAACCCTTAGCATGCTCTAATGAAAATGAGAAAATAAACTACCTTTGGATTTTTAGTTCTAAAAGGCCTTGACATATCTTCAAATATTCTGAAGCAATGTCATTACACAGGGTCTTGGAGAAATAATTGAAAATAAGAACTTATTGAGATATAGGATATACGTAAATATATTTTCCAATTACATCTCTAGAATTACATGGCTATTAATAGTCATATTTTCTTGAAATATCCAGGGCAATTAAGTACCCCATGGACTAATAGGCACTGTTCAACCATAAGATGAAAGTAAACTATACTTGCTTACATTAACAAGATCTGGTAAATACTCCATCACTTCTTTCCTAGAGTAGCGAATTTCTTCAAGACACATGCAGTGTAGCTCACTGAAAATTTCCCCTAAGTAAATGGAATGAATCTAGGTATTAACATTGTTTATTTTTATTATGTTAATAGAAATTCTTCTGAAAGTCTGCAACAGGTTCTAACAAATTGTGTATGATTTTTATGATGTATTATACTAATGAAATTCTTTAGTAGTTGCTACTATCTATGCAATGAAGGAAAAGCTGTGATTTGTCAGAGCAGACAAAGCTGGGCTTTAATCCATCCTTTTAACCATACTGCCAAGTCTATATTGTTTTCACTGCGTCTCAATTAGGAGACAGGCAGGACACCTGGTACTTCTTTATCTAAGTCCCATGGGCTGCCAGATGACTCAAAATCCATAACAGGTGCTAAGGCAGTGTGAGGATAGTCCTATTATTGAAAGCTGGAGTTGAATAAAATTTGGACCATATATAATTGCTCATAAATCAGTCAATTACTAAATGAAAACATTAAGTAAAAAGTTGATAAGCCCAATTCTACCAAAGTTCATGTAAATACATTTAAAAAGATTAACCTTAAATAAATAGGATTAAAAATTTAAACCTCCCTAAAGGTTCTGAAAATCTTTCCTGATTTAATAATCCAATAATCACTGGTGGTTTCTAAAAAGGACTAACATGATTATGAAATATGTATATTCCACTTTCATGAAAGTTCTATGAGTAAAATATCTAAAAGAAAAACTGAGTTACCTAGATTTCAAATTTAATGACATTAAAATTATAGATTCTCATTCTTGGTAAGATGTACTTGAAAATATTAAGTAATAACAAGACTTTAACCATCAACAGAGAACTGCTTCAGAATCACATGTATTAGACTAAGAGTTTAAAAAACATTGGAGGATGACTAGAAACATTTTGTATTGTTTCTTCTGGGAACAAAAATTTCAGTACATTAAAGTTGAGGAAATGAATGCATGTGTTTGAACTAAACACTGAACTTGGATTCTTGTTAGAAGACTGCAAAAAAGGAAAAAAATAAGTGAAATTTTACAGTGTACAATTACTTATGTGTTATCTCTACCTAAATGTGTACTAACTTAATTAAGATTTTGTTTAAATGCTATAATTATCAGGAGTACAGAAAAAGTGATTTATTATCATGGTATGTAGTTACAAAGTACAACAAACTGTCATTTAAGACTGTGTCATAGAATCTTTGATAAACAGTATATTGGCTTAAACTAATGCACTATATGCCCCTAGGGAATGATGGGCTTAGAGACTGGACTTTAACAACAAAATCTACCCATTAATCTTGACTTAAATATAATCTATTCTGCAGTAAAAGGAAGAACGGGCATTCAATGAATTACTGTTTTTGAAATACTGCACTGGTGCCCATTTACTAAAAGCATTTAAGGGGACATGAGGAGATGGACGACTAGTAAATTTTACAGACTGTTACTATTTCACAAACATGCATTTGATTTTTCACTAACTTAGCAAGACTATCCCATTTAAAAAAATTATAAATAAAAGGACATGTTGCAGAAATTATAATGTTGCAATATAATTTAGTCAACTTAGGTTCAGCTGAAAGAACCATCCATGGAAATATGCTGTAGGGTCAGGATCCTGGGGGCTGAAGTAAGCTGAAGTAGATCAGTGTTTCTTTGCATCAAAACCACCAAATGCTTGATTAGACTGAGCAGAAAAAGAAATGGGAAGGCCAGCAGTTTATACAAATACCACTGCATACAATGCTTCATAAAAAGGGAAGCAACCCTCACATTTTTAAATATACCTGAAATAGACTTCAAGGAGATGGAGAGAAAATCAGGAATGACTGAAATAGTTATAAGTTACTCATCTGAATGATAAATCCAGTATTTAACCTTAAGATTTGCTAACTAGTTTATCTATAGGGGATTATTTTAGAACTTGCAATTGTTATGCATAATATTAATTTGCATTTCTATATTAATATAACTTGTAGGTATTCAGATATTTGGGAATTCTAAAAAAACATGGTTTAAAGGAAATAAGGCCAAATTTGTCTTTTATCTGAGATATGGATTGTAATGGTTTTAATCCATTTTTTCCTTAAAGAATTCTGGTTAAGATTAAAAAATATATTTTCATCTAAATATAAAAAATATAAAGCAAAACCGACTTTTCCTCTATTTTAATCTTGTGGGTTTAAAATAAATAATGGCCATGTTAACAAGGAATTACTACAGGTGGTTGCTTAAATATATTTGCTTTTTTTTTTATAGTAGGTATGTGCTAAATAAAAGTCAACACTCCTATCAAAAGAGTAAGTAAATGTAGAAACATCAGTTCTACAACAGCTATTTTTGCTCCTTCTCTATTCTGAACAGCAATTAGTAAAGCAACCCCTTCCCCTCCTCCCTAGTGCTGTCAAGCTGTTCAGAGCAGTTTGCAACTCAACAATGGTACCATTGTGAATGCTCTCTGGGCTTCCTTCCCACAGAGAGTTAAATGGGCAGTTCCTGCTGCCCATGATTGGTGTCCAGTGAAATAATACTCAAGAGCCAGGTTTTATCAGCTTCACGCCAAAGAAGTGAAGCCAGGGAACCCAAGCCTTCATATCATACTGGACCATATGCCAACCCTGATGGCCCCAAAGGTTTATCACTATGAATCAGGATCCATCATGTCCCTTGTGAAATTTCACTTCACATACCTTATGTGAAATGCAAAGCTTCACTAAAAACCGAACCTTCTTTACAATTGGCATGAACAGATGGACGGTAACAGTGGTTTGGCAAGCAAAAGTTAAGATTTAAATAGGCTGTATTCTAGTGTTTGAGAGGAAAAGCAGTTAGAAGAAAATGGGGGAGAGATTTGTGACCCATAGTTTAATTTTAATTCCATTATTGAGTTATTAAAAATTCAATGGCAAACCCCTTATTTTTAGTAAAAGGGAAAGAAAGGATTAAAAGCACTGCAATTCCTATGTCAAACAAGGTTAGAGACTAATTTCAGCTTTATATCCTTCATTCTTTGCACTCTGAAATCCGCAAATAGCATCTAAATCTACTGCTGTTTTTATATTTAAACAAAGACTAGAATAAAACTTGTACAGTATGTACTAGGTGTAGGGAAGGATAATGTGAACATACCAGTGCACCTTCATCACTAATATTAAAAAAGTAAGGGTTTAACAGAGGAAAAAAAAAGTCCCTGTTCTATCACAGGTGAAAATTTAATAAAGATGGAAGCAGAGAAACTTCATTTTGTAATTTTTAAAGACAGTTTGCCCAACACCTGATAGAGTTCTCTACTTCCTTGTACAGTATGCACTATGATATGATCCAACTGTTAAGACTGGTATATGTGGACCATACTGCCACACTGGACTTGATACAACAGGTTAAGATGGTGGTAGTCCTTTCTTTTCCTTTGCTATTTTTGCCATGAAGACAATATACTATACAAACAGGATAAAAAAAATCCTCATTTATCAGTAACATAAAAAAGCATAATAATGTGTAAAAGCACAATATGATATAAAAGTACTTTAGAGGAAAAGTGTAAAGAAGGTTTGTATGCAAGAATGTGAGTCTATCATAAGACTTGAGATTATGAAAATCTCAAATGCTCTGGCAAATATATGTAAATATTATCAAACACTTAAAAAACTTTTTTTTTTAAATTTTCATTTATTTATGATAGTCACAGAGAGAGAGAGAGAGAGGCAGAGACACAGGCAGAGGGAGAAGCAGGCTCCATGCACCGGGAGCCTGACGTGGGATTCGATCCCGGGTCTCCAGGATCGCGCCCTGGGCCAAAGGCAGGCGCTAAACCACTGCGCCACCCAGGGATCCCAAAACTTCTAAGTCTTATTAAGAAAAATACTACTAGCTATTACTGTAATTAGCTTGGAAATTATTCTATGACTAAGCATAAAAATATTTTATTTAATCTATAAATCAACTCATTTTAGAAAAGGAAAATACGTTCAAGCTGCTCTGCTATTCAAGAAGCAAAAATTATATAAAAGCAGGAGGAACTGTCACCTTAGACACTGGCTGTTATATTATTGGTAGTAACATTAGAAAACCAAGTTTATGTTTTATTTTTCTGCTTCACTGCGTTATCTGGTTTGGACTTCATCTGCTATTACTCTTCCCTTTGCTTTATACCACCCAATACTGAGGACCTCCTTGTATTTCTTTTGTTTTTCTCCTCCTTGTATTTTTTAGTCACATTACACTTTCATCTTTTCATGCTTCCTTGGTAAAACTATTCCTAATTTCCTCCTCCCCACTATTCTCTCCCACTGTAATAAAATTAATCACGTTTACCATCCTACTTTGTAGATATCACCACTGCTGGACTCTTCACCAGAGGGCACTTCATTTACTCAATACTCACTCATTCACACATTCACCCATACCCATCCAGAGTATAAGCCCCATGAAAGTAGTGACTATCTTTCTATCCCTAGTTTTTCTTCCACAGTGTCTCCTATATAGCAGGTAGTCAAGAAATATTTGTGAATAAATGAAAGATCCCAAAGTGCTTAGCGACCTTTGTTTTGGGTGAAGAAATAAATAATAGACTTTTATTTATTTTTACATGAACAAGTTTGAATGCAACTCAACTTCTATTGAGATAGCCACTTTGTCTCTTTTATATAGACTTATTTTATAGATTTTATTCCTTTATTTCTGAGAGGATCTTAAACATACTTATTTTAAGGTCATTTTGATGTTCTATATAGCTTTTTAAAATACTTAAATCTGTCATTGGTGCATTATGTGTTCTTGTTAGAGAATAAAAATTGAAAATATTTCTAGAATTAATATAATGAAATAGAAAAAGAAGCTGGTCATATCCTGAAGTCATTTTTGTGAGCTCCCATTATTTAAATATAGCAAAAGTAATTATTATTGGTCTATATTAGTAAAGTGATCATCTCTAGAGAATATAAGAAGATGCCATTTTCAGACATTGGTATAATTCTATAGAATAAACTTCATTATTATCAAAACTTTATTACATATCAGAGAGACTTATATTTATTGCCTTTATATCTTTTTTTTTTTTTTAAGATTTTATTTATTTATTCATGAGAGACACAGAGAGAGAGGCAGAGACACAGCCAGAGGGAGAAACAGGCTCCATGCTCCTGACGTGGGTCTCCAGGATCACACCCTGGGCTGAAGGCGGTGCTAAACCGCTGAGCCACCTGGGCTGCCCCCTTTATATCCTTTTTAAAGGCAAAGGCAGATTTGCTAGACCAAAACTAACATCTTGAAAGGTATGCAATAAAATATTCCCACAATCATTTTAAGGAAATCTCTCAAAATACCAATAACATCATCAATTGGCATATATTGCCATTTTTAAAAAAGAACAGCTGAATAAAAGAATATATTAGAGTCACAACAGAAGTGTTTTACATATCCAGGGTCCCTGTTTAAATAATTACTCTGTGTGCATAGACTATAAGGTTTAGGCCAGGGGAGGGGGATGTTTAAACACAAGCTTTTGAAAACAACAACAACAACAACAACAACAACACTTTATTTTTTTTTTTTTTTAAGGAATCCAACTTGGTTTCCTTTTTTTTTTTTTTTTTAATTTATTTATGATAGTCACACAGAGAGAGAGAGAGAGAGAGAGAGAGGCAGAGACATAGGCAGAGAGAAGCAGGCTCCATGCACCGGGAGCCCGATGTGGGATTCCATCCTGGGTCTCCAGGATCACGCCCTGGGCCAAAGGCAGGCGCCAAACCGCTGCGCCACCCAGGGATCCCAACAACAACACTTTAAATAGTGATGTCCACCTCTTTAACACAGGAGACCGAAATGCTCCCA
Organism: Vulpes vulpes; assembly: GCF_048418805.1. NCBI lineage: Eukaryota > Metazoa > Chordata > Mammalia > Carnivora > Canidae > Vulpes > Vulpes vulpes. The sequence goes on from NC_132785.1 coordinate 75,418,095, forward strand.
TTACAGAGCACATTGTTCAGTAAATAAGAACGTTTGTCTGCTCTTAGAGAGGTCCCACCACAATGGTTAATATCAAAGGCACAAGGGCTGCAAGCATTTCAAAAGTCACAAAGCCTGGATAACTTAGTTGATAAGACATTTTATGTAAAGAATTCTCTTCTTTTGAAGTATGAATGACCATAATTGTAAATCTTAGAGCTTGTAACAAATAACCAATTTGTCCATGAAGTTTAAGACTTTCACTTAGAAAAAAAAAAAAGACTTTCACTTAGAAAGTATGTAGAAAGAATGGGACTTAAGATATTGAGAGCTCCTAATGGGAATCACTGATGTAGGGGGTGCAAAGGTTCAAGAAGTAAAACTGAGGACCTTAGCAGTATGTAGACTCCCATAGCTGCCCCTCCCAGCTCTCCTAAGGCCTTCCTTGCCATTCAGCAGGAAGTGTAAGCCTTCAGGACTATAGCCACTGCTGCCTCCGTCCTTAGGGAGTGGAGGCGGGGGACACTAAATTGTACTCTTCCTAAGACAACATCTGTGACTTCATGAAGACACAGGTGTCTTGGCTCACTTTTCTCCTTGACAGATCCTGCCTGTCCCCTCCCTCCACCTCCCCCCACCCCCCAAGAAGTGGAGGGAAAAACCTCATCGACTATTGATCTCTGAAAATTATTTTCATTAAACTGTAATGATCTCTTAATAAAAATATAATGATGAATCAGTCAAAATACAACACCTTTGTGTGTATGCTATTCTGGCTTATTCATGTATCAGAGGCAGTTTCTACTGTTCTTAGGTTTCCTTTTCTTTCTATCCAGCATGCTCTTATATTTGTAGCCTAGACTAATACAAACTACCAATTATAACAACAACAAGCAACTTATTTTTAAAAGTATATTGGGAAATGAACAGAAATTTTGTTAAAAAAGAAAAATGAAAAATGGTTAATCCATCTACCCATGAATCCATCTACCCTGTCCTGTACTACTTAAAACAAATTGCTAGCCACTTACCGCTGTGCTAGAAGTTACTACAACCAGGATAAGGCTTATTAATATGTGCGCACACAATAAGCCCTATAACAAAATGTTATAAGACAGTGTGTTGCTTAGTGAAGGACACTTTTTTTTTTTTTTTAATACAAAGTTTGGGTCATGCAGAATGAGTATGTTAGGTGAAAGATAGTAGAAGGGCATTCTTGGTGCAAAAACAAAAAGAGACGGGCATTCAGGGATGATAAATATGGTCTAGCTAGACAAATAAAGGGTGTCAGTGTGATGGGAGATGAGAGCAAGGTTGAGGGGCAGAGCTGGAAGGAGTACAGGTATGTTTGACAAATGCAATAAGAAATAGGAGGCTTGGAGGGTTAAGCTAGTAAGAACTGCTTGCATGTAGTTAAAGAATTCACATAAGAATTTCAATACACAGTCAAGAGTTATCACAAGTCTCTTAGCATACTTAACGTTTGTATTTTAGAGAAATACTTCCAATGCAGAGCGTAATAAATATCATCAACTATCAGGTTAACTACCAATTTTTGAGCTCTTGCTACATAACAGGCTGCTTAGTGCTTCATGTAGATAATTTCTTTTTCTTTTCTTTTTTTTTTTTTAGATAATTTCATTTAATCCTTAAACAGTCTTAAATTTGGTGCTCTTTTTACAGATTAAATTAAAATTAGACAAAGAGTGACACAATAAGTGGTTCTGGACTTTGAAACCCAGGCTGATTTGCCAACAATCAGCTTCCACATTTTATTTTTTTAAAGATTTTTATTTATTTAAGAAAGAGGACTGAGCAACAGAGAGCACAAGTGAGGAGGAGAGCAGGGAGCTGTATGTGGGGCTGGATCTAGGACCCTGAGATCATGACCTGAACTGAAGGCAAGACCGCTTAACCAGCTGAGTCACCCAGGTGCCCCTGCTTCCACATTTTAAAATATAATTGATAAATTAAGGGCAGTCCATATTTATGAATATTATCTTCTGAAGAAATAATCTTCAAAAGACAATATACATAAAATTATGTAGTTTCTCAATAAACTCACTTTCTTCTAACACGAAATGGCAGCAATATTGATGGGCCTCCCTAAGAGGTTTTATAATGTTCTATCATAATGAATGGCAAACTACATTAGTGGAGCCAATCAATTACATTTCATTTCATTTTGGCTCTCATACTTTTGCAACAAGTTCTTTACATGCGAGTAGTAGAACTGTAGGGATAACAAACTGTGACTAATTGAAGAATGATCATTGACTTCCGGTAATTTGTCTGATAAAGTTAAACAGAAACCCAATTCTGGCATTTATAAAAAGGTCAAATCTAAACAGATTAGAACAAATCAAATAATATTGGATGGGTAGGAAAGAATATTAAACCTAGGAAGAACATGTTTTTTAAAGATGCCATTGAATTTTGTAATATCCCCCATACTGTATATTTCAGAATATCACGTATATATTATATGTATACATACAAAGCCGCTAGATATAAATTACAAGAATTATAATAGACATATTGCATTCCATCTACTAAAATCTCACCCTCTGAGGACCAGATTTTCTATGCATTCTTCCTTTATTTTTCACTCCCAAAGTAATAACTTCTTCCTTAGAACTCCCAGAGCATTTTATCTATAACCCTACCATGTCACATTTTATCTTGTGTTATAATTATTAATTTGCATATTATTCTCCCCACTATTAAATTATAAGCTTATTGGAGAAAAAAATTGCCATCTACAGCTGTCTGTTGAAGAACATGCAGGTTGGGGAGCCAACACCCCATACATCCCCCAAATCTTTTAACTCCCCCAAACTTAACTACTAATAGCTTACTGCTGATCAGAGCCTTACTGATGACAGTTTATTAACACATACTTTGAATGTTACATGCATTTCATAATGTATTTTTTTTTGAGATTTATTTATTCATGAGGGAGAGGGAGAGAGAGAGAGAGAGAGAGAGAGAGAGAGGCAGAGACACAGGCAGAGGGAGAAGCAGGCTCCACGCAGGGAGGCTGATGCGGGAATTGATCCCAGGACTCCAGGATCACACCCTGGGCCGAAGGCAGGTGCTAAACCACTGAGCCACCCAGAGGATCCCCTCATATTGTATTCTTAAAATAAACTAGAAAAAAGAAACTATTAAAATCATAAGGAGGAAAAAATACATTTACAATACTATACAGTATTTTATCAAAAAAAAGCCATAAATAAGTGGACCTGAGCTGTTCAAACCTATGTTGTTCAAGGGTCAATTATGATTTGTCTCTACGTGTTTCTCAAATTTTTACCACTATCATAAAAGTGATCAGTAAATATTTTTGATAGATAATAGTACAGTTTTATTTCTTGAGATGGTGGTGGTTAAATTGTAATTATTCACCATATACTACATTTAGAATAATGTACTTATTTCAAATTATATTTTATAGTACAAAAGGTTAAAAAGAAAAAAATGAAGAAAAATGGGATATGTGAGACAGTTAATTTTATGTCAACTTGGCTAGGTCATGGTATCCAGTTCTTAAACACCAGACTTTGTGTTGCTGTGAAGGTATTTCTTCAGACATGATTACCATTTAAAACCAAGAGACTTTGAGTGAAGTAGATTATCCTCCATAATGTATGTGGGTAGGCCTCAACCAATCCGTTAAAAGCCCTAAGAGAAAAAACTGAGGTCCCCACCGAAGCAAGGAATTCTACCTCCAGATGCTTTCTGACTCAGATTATAATATCAACTCTACCTAAGAACTCCTGCAGATTTCAGACTTGCCAGTCCCCACAAGTATGTGAGCTAATTCCTTAAAATTAATCTTTTTCTCTTTATGTATGTATATACCTACATCCTGTGATTCTGTTTCTCAACATGATTATATACTGTAACTTCTGAAAAATTTCTTTGTGTAATGAATCTGTTAAAAAATAGAAACAGTACACACATGATAGCATCATATTTAACATTTGTACAGTTGAAATGTCTCTAGGAGTGTAACAAAAAATTGCTTAAAATTTTTATTTAAGGTTTAGAGTTATGATAGCTAAGATCATGAAATTAATATTATGAAATTGTTATTCTCATTGCAAAAAAAGCCCCCCCAATCCAAAACCAACTCCCCAACACACACACACACACACACACACACACACACACACACACACACACACACACCAGGTAACTAACAAATGATGTCTAAGATCAACCTGAAATACCCCTCAGGTCCACTGGTTACCCAGAACCTGCCTAGAACCTGTCTATTCTTCCTCCCAGGCATTGCATTTCAATTCTAATTGCATGATCAAACCAACAAATTGGGCTCGAGACATAAAAAAAAAAAAAAAAAAAAAAATCACCCAGCTGGCAAAGACCGAGGTTGCAAGAAAATGCTTTTCAAGTACAAGTAATGCAAGAAATGACAAGTGAAGTGAAGGAGAGGTTTCAAAGCTTGAAAGACAGTCATCAATACTGACAGATTACTGTAATTCTGGCTGCCAGCATGATCGATTTGGACAGCATATGACAATCAATATTGTCCTCATTTAGTGAACAACATTAGATTCATAGTTACAGAAGATGTTCCCAGGATAAAATTTAAACTGTATTTAATGATCATAAATAGCACAATTTATGCTGTGGAATCTTAGTGGGTACTTTTATTGGGCATAAAATAACTAACACAGCAGTACAATTATCTAAATATAAGTGAGTTTATTATATATTCTTTTATCCCTTTATTTCTCTTATGAGGATTAAAGTAGTAACTGGTGGTTTTCAAAACCTACTTCTATTTCAATTTCTGTTGTAATTTCTGTTAAGTTCTATTGATCTGTTTTAGAACACATGATTTTTTTCCTTAATGGAAAGCTACCTGATTCCTCAAAAACATACATTTTAAGATATTTCTGATATGTATTTTTTATTTAAAAGTCAAAGACATTTATATTTCAAAATCTTAAAAACACCGAGTTGTAATTTAGTATATAAGGTTGCATTTAAAAATCAAGTAATCTACCTGTATGAGATCATTTCCCCTGACATTTAGAATTAATATAGAACTTTGTGAATCCTTGTAAAAGGTGACTATATATTTCTCAGATTAGCAAAGGCTAGGAGCACCTTTATTATATCTTTAAATAGTATGGAGAAATAATTTCCATATACCTTCTAAATTCAAGCTTCTGAGTCAAGAAAAATTTCTTTGATCTGATTTTATGTTTTTATTCTGAGTGTTCCAGAAATGGTCTCACTGAAGGAATTTGCTCGTATTTGCTGTGTAAATGAAGTGTTCATGTTTATTCTTTTCATCTGAAATTATCTCTCTTCATCTTAGAAATTTTTTCCAATGTGGTATCTATTAATGTCTCAGCAAGATTAACTAACTATTAAAAAACTTCAAGAAACAGGCCTGAAAATCCAATTCAATCAATTAACCTACCAACCAACCAAACATAAAAACTCAATTAAAAAATTCCTTGGTTTTGGGTAGAGTTGTTTTAATACTGACTGTAATTTTTACACATAACAGAATTAATCTCTCCACAAAATAATGTACCTTATTTCATTTACTAAGCACATCTAAATTCATTACTTCATTTAATCTTCAGAATAATTTTGAGATGGGTATTATATTTTTTATAAAGGAAGTGAAGTTTAGAAATTTTGTGACTAGCCCAAGATCACAAGGCAGAGCTTGAGTTAAAATCAATTATTTTCTAACTGCAAATCCAGCCACCATACCTCTAGTATAACATGCAAATCCGAAGTAGTTCTCAAGAGTACGAAATTAGGTGCAGGAAAAAGAAATTAAGCCATAGCCTCAATACTTTTAATTCTGCTACTTGGTAAGGTATGCATCTTAAATGTTTGTACCTTGGGCCAGAAATAGCTTGTGTTTGCTAAAAAAAAATTGAGTTCCTGTTTTATGACACAAGAGGCAAATACAGCTTTGTCCTACAATCTAATCTCTCTCATCACTTTCCCAAAAGATTTTTTTTTTTAAAGATTTTATTTATTTATTCCGAGAGAGGGGGGGGGTGGCAGAGTCACAGGCAGAGGGAGAAGCAGGTTCCATGCAGGGAGCCCGACGCGGGACTTGATCCCAGGTCTCCAGGATCACACCCTGGGCTGGAGGCGGCGCTAAACCACTGCGCCACCGGGACTGCCCATTTTCCCAAAAGATTTAAGGCATTCTTTCAACTGTGTCTTAAATGAAATGGTGGAGGACACTAACCTTAAGTGAACATCAGGATGAGGCAAACTGTAAGGAGGCAAAGATCTGAAAGAAGACAACCTCAGAGGAGTTGACGATGTGAATAAAATTAGTTTATGGGTAATAATCTGTATATTCCTTGTATATATCTGTATGTATCTATATAATCTGTATATAACTCTCTAGAGATATTATGGAATAATATAGAATCATTACATTTTACAACAATGACACTTCAAACCTGAGCTTTCAACTTAAAGTGAAGATATAACTGTCACTAATAAATGCTATATCCATGTCCTTAAGCTTAATCAATGTATAATAATGCCATGGTCCACCTATAATTCCATTTCACAGTGTCAGAATACAGGAGAAATTACATAGGAATCAGACTGCTTAAGTCAATTTTCATCATCAAAAGAGAATATATGTGGCAGACTTACAATAAATCCATTTCATGTGGAACAAAACATAGGATACTTTAAAAAACCTTCCCTATAAAGCTTAACAATTTATTAAGTAAAAGAAAAATAACTGAAATGCTTTTAATCATATAGAAAAGATACATGGAAACACAAATTCGTTTTAGAAAGGAATATCAGAAAATAATTTAAAACTGTATACATATTATGTCCCAGGCATTGCTCTGAGCTTTATACGTATTGATTCATTCAGTTCTCATAACACAATGAACTAGATGTTATCATTCTCATTTTATAGATATGGAAACTGAGACTCAGAGAGGTTAAATAATTTGCTCAAGGCTAGACAGCTAAAGAAATAATGGCCAGCATTTGAGTCCAGAAATCTGGCTCCAGAAGCCATGTTCTTAAACACTCCATATCCTCTCCTACTTCCATGTCTTTGTCTTGTTCCCTTTGCCTGGAATGCTCCTCTCAATTTCATCCACCCAATTAACTCTTTATTCATCATCCTTCAGTATTAATCCTCATATTTCTCCTAAGTATCTCATGACACCACTATCCCTCTTCCAGCTGAGAGGCTGCTTGTCATTATATATCCGGAACACTGTATGTAACTCTGTTACCACATATACACTAAAAACAGTTTATTTCCTCAACTAGATTGAATACTTTATGATGACTGGTTATTTCTATACATTTAGAGTATAAGAGTACCTCGCAGAACTCTAGAGTATTAAAGTACCCCTGATGGGGCCCTAATAATTAACCAAAAGATAAGCACTCATTAGTAGTGTATAAAAGAAAATACATCACTCAAATATAACTGCTCAAATACTAGGGAGGAACTCTATCATCTATATATCAATAAACACAAATTCACCTAACACATAATACCTACCTTGGAAAGTAGACATGTATTAGAGAATAAACCATAATGTTGAAAAGGATACAAGTTTTGATACAATGGAATCAGAGATTTCAGAGCACGGCTTGCATTTATAGCTGTTGCTCGAACCATAATGGGTAGGACCTTTCCATTCACAATAGCGCCATCAAAAAGTGGACCAAAGAAAGGAACCTGGTTGAGAATTTAGAACATAATTTTATATTCATATTGGAGAAAGATTAAAAATTAAAATAATCAAGACACTGTACACAAAATGGTTTTACTTCCTCTTTAGTTTTTCCTTCAGTAGAAATAGTATTCAAACTAATTTCTTCTCCATGATTCACACTTAAAAAACAAACAAAAAATGCTGAAGGTCTATAGAGTTTCCCATTCAAAAGAACTGTGCTTCATTTAATTGACTAAATAATTCATATTCTCTGACAGTTTTCAAATTTTTGTAGCCTCAATTGTACACAAAAATCTAATACTGGAAATAAATTCCTTCTCCTCCACTGCATAAATTTAGTAAAGATAATATATTCTTATAGGCAGCAAGTTAGTTTTTCATTATTTTTGTGTGATGCCAGTTCTATTTCAGAACCTAAGAGACATTTATTAGAAAATATCTATGCTTTGATATTTGTCATTTCTACCAGATGACTGACAGTTTCAAAGTTATTCTATTTGTATATGGTTGGGACAAATGACAGCTGAAGGCAAGGATGGGAGCTGTGGATAATACAGAATACAGTAAATATTTCAGGCTTTGTGGCCATATATTGTCCCTGATATGTATTTTTTAAATTTTTAAGAAAGATTTTATTTATCTATTTGACACAGATTGAGAGAGAGAAAGCGCACCAGCAGGGGGAGTGGCAGAGGGAGAGGAGAAGCAGACTCCTCCCCCTCCACCCTTCCCCCTGCTGAGCAGGGAACCTAACATGGGTCTTGATCCCAGGACCCCGAGATCATGATCTGAGTCGCAGGCAGATGCCTAACTGAATGAGCCACCTAGGCAACCCATCTTCTTTGATTTTTAAAAAAGAAAAACTGGCGGGGGGGGGGGGGGGGGTGGTGGGGCGGAGGACACTGAAAACAAAACAAAAACAAAAACGAAAGAACAAGGAGGAAAAAACTCATTAAAAATGTAAAATCCATTATTGGCCTGTAGGCTATACAAAAATAGAAGTGGGCCATAGTTTGTTGACCTCTGGTTTAGATAAACCCTAAAACAATCTGACTATAAATTTAAATTCACACATGGGAAACTTAGTACAATTCAAGAAATTCTAAAGATTCATGATCAACTGTCAAAAAATATGTTTTCCAAAAATTCAAAAAGTATTCAATTAAAAAAAGAAAGACACCAAAACACTACCATACTTTTTTTATATTATTTTGAAAGAAAAGACTACTGCAACTGTGTTTCAAACCTATGCTATAAGAGATCCAACTAGAACAACTTTTTTTTTTTACTTTGTAGAACTTTCATTTATTACAGAACATGACTAAATAATCATGACATCCTTAGTAAGATATATCAACTAAAAACACAGGAATCATACATTCCTATCCTAAAGGGAATGATTACTTCTTATTGCATATTTTAGGAAACTATTATCATCCTCTTAAATAAAAGGTAATCCTTTTGTGAGCATAGTAGAGAGGAATTTCTACTCTGTATCACCTTAGCCTTCTCCCATTTGAACACAGTTTCTTTGCTATTTTTCCAGTTTTAGCTCCTTCTGAACTAGACAGACAATTTACATAGTTTCCAGAGTCTGTGTCTCATTTCTCTCCGTTTTTACAACCTGATATGCCTAGTTTAATTCTTCTGAAAGGAGAAACTCACAAACCCATAAAGAGCTCAAGATATATGAATGAAGTGTAGGATAAGGAGTTCTTACCTCTGGTTTTTTCATTATTTGAATACTGAACATATGATTTTTCATTGGATATATTATAATAAGGACATCACCAAATTCTGTAGGAATAATTCCTCTCCTGTAGTCTCTAGTATGCTCTGACCAAACAATGTGTACTTCATCATTTCCCAAATGTCTCAACTGGAAAACCAAGAAAATAGTTGATAGTGCTTTAGAAAAAAGATATAGCTTTTCAAACAGTTACTGACAACATACTATAAAAAGATTAAAAAATAAAGAAATTAAAAAAACTCATGAATTTCCTTTGATCATTTTTCACATGCAACACAAACATTCAAAATATTTGGAGACACTGCAGGAGAAAATTTTCAGCTGTCTCCTGTCAATGAGAAGCAGAGAATAAAAAATATTCACATACAGCATAGACACTCAACTAGTAACCATACTAGTTTCCCACTACCAAACCTTTTAAAAGATTGTTTGAATGTTTTAAAAAAAAATGAGCAATACAAGATTCTTCTTTTTTCTAACCACTCTTTCAAAGGGCTAATGAGCAGTAAAATTGCCTAAAGAAGGCAACAGGAAGAGAAGGGAAAAGAAATAGATAATTCATAAACTGGGTAAATAATCTATTGAGTAAGAGGAAGTTGACTGTATATGGTTCAACAGGTTTTTTTTCCAGGGTTTGCCTATGAAATGTTGTGTATAAAATTCTGGCAGACAGACTTCTTAAAATGTGCTAGACTCTCAAGATATTGTTTAAATATATTTTGTGCTGCTTACAAAGGTGCTTCTGGCAATCAGAAAGAGTTAACATTATGACAATTAAAATTATAAAAATTTAAAACATTCAAAAGTTGGATTTCTAAGTTACTAGAAAAATGAATACATTACCCATTAGTAATGAGTTTCAATAAATTATAAAGTTTTCTTCACAGAAATTATCATATAAACATGTATTTTAATATAAAATTTGGTTATCTTAGTAGATTAATTGATTCTGTCACTACAAACACTTGAGTCCATTTTTGGTGCTTATCTCACATGGGTTTCTTTACTACTTTCAGATAAATTGACATACTGTATGTGTGACACATTGAAGGTTTAGAAGCTTTGGAGGAGAGAACTAGGATAAGTGCCATCAATATTTTCTGTATGAGCTAACATACAAGCAATTTTTAAAGTATGTAATCTACTTGGCTTTAAGACCACAGAGTAGGAAAAAAGTTAAATGTGTCATTTCAACCAATAAACAAGAAGTCTAATTAATGAAAGGCTCTCTTCTGTTATCCTTTTTTTTTTAAATTTTTTTTAAAATTTATTTATGATAGTCACAGAGAGAGAGAGAGAGAGAGGCAGAGGGAGAAGCAGGGAGCCTGCACCGGGAGCCTGACGTGGGATTCGATCCCGGGTCTCCAGGATCATGCCCTGGGCCAAAGGCAGGCGCTAAACCGCTGCGCCACCCAGGGATCCCTCTTCTGTTATCCTTAACCCTGAAAGTGTTTTAAAAAATTTTTAAAGTAAGCTTTACATCCAATGTGGGGCTCAAATTTATGAGCCAGAGATCAAGAGTTGCACACTCTACCAAATGAGCCAGCCAGGTACCCCATAACCCTGGAGTTCTTAACTTGGGCTCATGGGGTATGAATATTGAAAATTATGTGTACAATTTTATTTGTGTATTTTTCAGAGAAGAGAGTCTATCAAATAGGAATACATAACAAAGAAAGCCAAGAACCAGTGTGCTAATGGTTTTTAAAGTCCCTCATGGCAGTCTATCTAGAAAATCTTAATCACAATGAATGTCATTAAAGTATCTGAAAACACGAGGCAAATTCCTGAACTTTAACATTGTATTCCTAAGCAAGAAATGCCCCCCTCAGACACTTCAAAGTTTTGTAAGACAGGACTCAAGTTAAATCTAGGGAAGAGAATCTATTATTTTAGAAATACAGTATACAAATATTTATTTTCTTTTAAGGAGACTTTTTTTTTTAGTTTTAAGCATATTAATTTTTTTTTCTTTTTTGGAAACCATAAACATGCTTATTGTTCCTACTGTATGATGTTAGGCCTAACTATCAAAATATTGTTTAAATTTTAATTGTCATTATTTACACCAAGCCACACACATGTGTAGATACACACACCCCTTGAATAATATACATTTAAAATTTAGTACTTGAGCTCTGGGACATTTTTAAAAACCAAATGGATTACACAACTTAGAAGAGCCATGGCTCTATAATTTCATTTTTTAATCAAAATACTTTAAAAATATCCTTCCTATACAGCCATCCCCATGTGTCAGCTTCCCTAATAGGTTTATGTTAACTGAATACAAAAGAAATGTGAAATAAATTTAACCAGGAGGGATGATCCAATCTAATTTTGATACATTAATGTCATATGCTGTACATGTTACAATAGCAGCCAGATCTAATACTAAGCTCCAGGCTATACTGAGATTTCCAAATGGCAGATTGTTCTAAGTGATATCAAGTATAATTGAAGTAATAAACGATAGTAAAAGCTGAGCACACTGTCAGGAAGAATTTAAGTATTTACTTTTTAAAATTAAATGAGTTAGGTTAGGAAAGACAAGACAACTGAAATAATGCAGGTCTCAATTTACAGAAAATTCCTTTTATTTATCTGCTACATTAACCCTTGAACTCTTGCCAAAGCTATCTATAATTTCTAGTGTCCACTTATCTAAAGAAATGAGAGAAAGGGCAACTAAAGTTTTATCTTATAACCCAGCTTGTCTTCAAATATCTACCACAGAGTATTAAAAGTCTGTTATAGAAGTTTAATGGAAAAAAACAATATATTTTTACTAAGATGCTGTAATACAGATACTTGTGGCAAAGAACCACACATATAACAAAGTCATTCTAAATATGTTCAAGCATTCTGAAGGGAAAGCTTCAAGAACATCCTTATCATTTTTGAAAGAGTAATTATGTTGTTCTGATTAGGCATGTTTTTGTAACCTTAGGTCTTTAAAACCTGCTATATAATAAACACAAAGTGAGAAACTGCTAATCACTGCTATGCATTATCTTAGGAATTTTTGAAAGAATGAATTTTGAGTATTAACAGAAATTAAGAGAAATTTCAGTAGTATGTTTAACATATTTAACACAAATATATTTAATATTTCATGTTTATTATTTCATGTTTATCTTTTATGGACTTACAAGTGTCCTGTGTATAACTCTCCAGGTTTTTCTATACTCTGAGGACTCTCAAAGAATTCCTACCTATATGTTTTTGTACCCAGATGCCAGTCACTTCTGAAATGGAGTACAAGACTTTGGGATAAATCTGTTAAAATGACTGGCAACCAAACGATTCTTCCAACTCACTTCAAATGCTGCTGAAATAATTTTATTTCAGGGCATGTAATATAGGCTGAGATTATCCATAATCAATTCATAAAGATAAAGTACTTAAATGAAATTCAACATGTGTAAAACTGAAGTCCTCAATACACTATAGAATATCAGCATTGGAAGAGACCCTAAAGCTCTGATTTCCCACTGCAGTATCCCTGACAAGTAATCCTGCTTCTGTCTGAATACTTCTAGTTGGGAATTTACACCTTCATGAACCAGCCCATTCATTTTTAAAGAGCTACAATCAAAATATTCTTTATACTGAGCTAAAATTTGCTTCCTAAAGCTAGTTCTTCTAATATGACCAAGTAAATCCAGTCTATATTCTATATATTATATTTCCAGATATTTGAAGAATGGCCTAATATACATCTCAATTATTTCTTTTCCATGTTAAATGTGTCCTTAGTTCCTACTCTTTAGCTTACAAATCTGTTCATTATCCTGGATTATTACCTCAGTTTACTGATGTTTCTATTAAATTGTGGTATCCGGAATTGAACATATTATTAATATATGCTCTAATACAATCAGTCAACAAAGGATCACTTCCTTGTTCTGTTAACTAAATTATTTTCTACATTTTTATAGAGTTGGCTCAAATAGACATTGTAGTCAATTCAAACTCTTAAGTCTTGTTATTACAAAGTTCTAAGCAAGTAAAACTGACTACTAGAACTAAAGGGAGAATTTCATATTTATTCTTTTTTTTTTTTAAAGGATCAGCATTTAAAAAAAAATTTTTTTTTTTTAATTTTTATTTATGATAGTCACACACACAGAGAGAGAGAGAGAGAGGCAGAGACACAGGCAGAGGGAGAAGCAGGCTCCATGCACCGGGAGCCCGACGTGGGATTCGATCCCGGGTCTCCAGAATCGCGCCCTGGGCCAAAGGCAGGCGCCAAACCGCTGTGCCACCCAGGGATCCCTCATATTTATTCTTATCAAATTTCACCTTGCCAGTTTCAGATTATCTTTAAACCTATCAAAGTCTTCTGTTAGCCTGACTCTGCTATTCAATGTGTTGGCAGTATCTTTTCCCAGATTTGGGTTACCCTTATATTCAATTTCTTAGGTCTTCATTAGATTTTGGATTAAAATGTCAAGTGGGACAAGTCTGGGTAACAAAGAGCCTTATACAGCAAGTCATCATGAATGTTCCTCCTAGTTGGAATAATAGCCAACATTTATTAAATTCTTACTCTTCTAAGTGCCTTGGCATAATTTAGTTTTAACAACAATATTACAGAGTAAGTACAATTATTATTACCCCTGTTTGTACAGGTGAGGAATTGAAGCTTAAAAAGATAAATTAACTTGCCTAATGTCACATGACTAGTAAGTGGCAGAGTCAGAAACAAAGCCGAGGCAGTCTAATTTCAGAAACCATACTTTAACTACCTTCCTATATGTCTCTTTAATAATTAATTTATGTCTCTAGGTAAGATTATATAACCAGTCATGAATATACTTACTGAACTATTTTTAAGACCACATTTCTTCAACTTGTTCACAACAAACAACTTAGCTAAATGCTTTATACTCTATGGCCTTCCCTGATCTACTAATCCTATTAAAACAAATTAAGTTACTTTGATGTGATTTGTTATGGTGAACTCATGGTGGTTCCTAGTGATCACTACTTCATTACCTAAGTGCTCAGAAACCATCTGTTGAATAATCCTATTTTGTCAAGTATTGACATGGAGCTCATGAATGTTAGTAATTTTTGTAGTTAGTTGATTGTTCCATACTCTTTCATGAAAATCAGATGTTTGTCTATCTTAAGACCGTGTTTTCATTTTCCATGATTATCAGAGGTTACATTCAATTCTAGATTTCCTCAATGCCTCAAAATATCATTGATCTGGAGCTGGAGACTAGATTTCATATTTAGTAACTACACCACCATCAGCTTACTCTCTGACTTCCCCATTTCTATTAAAAGGACCAAATAACTAATTATAATTACTAAGGGTCAAAATCTGGAAGTCTCCAATTTCTGTTGTCCTTACAATATCTTCTAGGGAGGTCTTCACTTAAAAAAAAAAAAAGAAAAAGAAAAAGAAAAAAAAACATTTGTTTCTTTTCTTTCCTTCCTATTTCCTCTCCTGTTGCCTTAGGTCATGTTAGTCATCCTACGTACCTGAAGTAGTTCATGAGTTCTTAAAAAGCCTTTCCTCCTCCTATCCACTTTTCTCCATACATTAGCAAATACTGAAACCTGACTAAATGTGTTGTGCTGCCTAGAGTGTAGATACGATGGTGAAAAAAACCCCAAACAAACCAGACACAGTCTGCTCTCACAAAGCTTCAAGTCCAGTGGAGGAGACAGAGTAAAATAATTAATAAATGAATTAATGAGACAGATAATCCTCTAAATATACTTCTCTGGATGCAAATAACAAAGAAAAGTGATGTATAATGGTACTTGAAGAATGCACAGAAGTTAATTAAGTTAGGCAATTTATGAGATAGTGGTATACATGTAGAAACTGAAACTAAGTAATACTGCCTCAAGCACTCATTCTTTCCCTCATCTTCCAAACACCCACATGTAGCAAAAGAGAAACTATCATATACTCTTCAGTCATGTTATTGATTTTAGGTTCATAGGTTTAGGATTATGCATATTTTCATATGTTCACTTGCTGTCCGGATCATTCATTTTTAGTAATTAAGTAAAGCTTCTTGAAATAGGCATGGTGTCTAGGATATAATTACCTTAACGGGGTGGGCACTCAATACAAACTGCTAAGTATTAAAAAGATAGCTTGAAAATGCTATTGAAATGTGTGACTTATGTGCAGAAGATGTGTTTGAGAAGACCGTAGCTTGAAAACTGGTTTAAAATGTTTCACCAACCAACTGAAAAAAAGGGAAAATCCCTACTGGACTTGACTTCCAGTATAATCAGAAGCCTGGTATGAAATTTTCCTTTAAAATATTTTCCATCACAGAAACTCAAAAAAACAAAGCTATTATATTGGGAAATTTTTGGAATCTGAAGTTTTAGAGAAGGAGAAGCAACAGGTTTTAGACATGTGGGATGACTTCTTTTTTGGTTAGACTTAGACCTAAATGAGAACTTTACAGTTCTTGGAAGAACACCAGAGGGGGTTCAAGTTTGTATGCTTGTTGTGTTGAAGAAATGGAGAAACACAGATGGGAAAGAAAAAGGATGACAGAAGAAAGAGACTTAAGAAAGGGCTCAGAGAAAGAACTAGAGTAAGACATGATCAGGTTAAGTCTAGTTATAGTATCGCAGTACTTATCTAGGTAACCTTTTTGTTATTACATAGCACACAGCATGAAAACAGAATTATCTGCAATTACGGTATCCATTTAAAGATTCCACTTCGATGGTGACCAGAGGTATAAGTGCTATAAAGAGAATAAAATAGGGTAATGTGGTAGTGTTGCTGGGTGAAGGGGATTCTTTTAGCTAGGATGGTTTGGAAAGGTCTGAGAAACTGTGATGTGAATCTGAGAACAGAAAGCCTGATGATGTAGAGAAAGAGCATTTCAAATGGAAAGAACAGTAAGTGCACAGCCTCTGAGATGGGAATAAGCTTGACAAGCTGGCAGGTTAGGATGATAGCCAGTGAGGCTAGATTGTGCTAAATGAAAAGTAACAGATGAGATGAGATCAGAGAGATAGGCAGGCAGGTGGCCAAATTATAGGGCATTGAAGGCTATAGTGAAGAATTAGAACTTTATTCCACATACAATAGAAACCTACTGCTATAGCATCCAAATTATACTATTTGCAATGGTGAGATAAATTTACTCTGAACCACTTATTTTCCCGGTTTCTTTATCCTCTATTCTTTTTTATTTTTTTTTTAAGATTTTATTTATTTATTCATGAGAGACACAGAAAGAGAGGCAGAGACATAGGCAGAGGGAGAAGTAGGCTCCCTGTGGGAAACCTAATGTGGAACTCGATCCCAGGACCTGGAGATCATGACCTGAGCCAAAGACAAATGCTCAACCACTCAGCCACCCAGGTGCTCCTATCCTCTATTCTTATCATAAAAGTATATTTACAGAAGTTGCGGTTAAGGACAGAGTCTAAGATATTAAAATAGAATTATATTATGTAAGGCTGTTACTTTGGGATTAAAACTATAATTCCATTCATTAATCAATTATACTAATTACACTTTTATTAAAATAATGAAAATTTTATTATTATTTCTTAAATTTGTTTTTGAATTCATTTTCCAGACTATATTTAGCATAAAAGTTCTTTGGAAAGTAGAATATATTTCAATTTTATTTATAGACAAAATAAAAATAGATTTAAAATTAAAATCAGACCAATTAGGTCAATTGAAGCTCGTTTATTTGGGAAACTATTGTGACCAAATTACAAAACAGAAAATGAAGTGCTATTACACTAACAATATTTCAGAGGAAACTGACTTAAGTGCCTCTTTCTCTTCTTTTGGGGGGGGGGTGAAGGAAATGATAGACTGGAGACTCTAAGTGGATTACAATAATCTCAACTTGATCTTCATAAAAGTTCTAAAAGGGTGATTCAGCTACTTATGAAGCAGAGTATCACTAAGTGGCCAGAACAAGGAGACCAAAGAAACGAGACAAGCTCCTGTGAACACTTTATACTAATGCTTGCAGTATGTTTGATATTTAAGAGTAAACAAAATAAACTCAGTTAAGTGATTTTTTTTTCCCATCAATCTTCCGCAGATAATTTATAGAACAGATAGCTTTGTCTAGGGTTATATGAGGATTTTTGATATGGTAGTATAATATTTCTAAGAGAGTTCTTTGTTCAACTGAATGTTTGATTCTTTTGTTCAAAAAGTAGATTCTATGTTCTAAAAATTCTGCTGCTACTGTCTTGAGCCTGAAAAAGCTTCTCTTCACAAGAAATAAAACACTATACTTAAACAGGTTCAAGGATATTTACCTCTCATTCTGAGAAAATAAAATGCTTAAAAATAATTTACAAAATCACCATATTTTAAATAAAAAGTGAGAACTAAAATTAGTTTCTATAAAATAGATATAAATGATTTTCTTCTATCAAGTTTAAAACAAAGAACCAGAGTCATAAATAATTCTAGCTTGCCAGAGGCACGGCTATTTCTTTATACTGACTGTGGACTACCTAATTTAATTAGAGGTATTAAACTCCATGTTGAGGTCAACGAGCCTTACTTCCTCCAATATTACACTTCAACCAGTGCTCATTAATGTGTCTACTGAATGGATTAACACACCTAAAGATATATCTACAGAGGAAAGGGGACAACCTAATGATACCCAATTGTTCATTTGTAATAGGACACATGTTCTAGGCCTCAACTTATTACCACTAATGTGGAATTTATTAAATTCAGGAGAAAAAATACCAATACAGAAAGTGATTTTTTTATTAAGGAGAACTGGTATAAGACAACTGGTTTCCATGATTATGTTTAAATATTTAACCTTTTATTAAAAAGAAATTGATACTATAATAGAGCTAAAATGTAAGCCCGTTAGAAAAATCTTACATACTAGGACTCTGAAGAGCAGATTAAGGGCAACATTCATAGTGAATTGGGAAATGAAAAACTCAGTATAAAGAGAAAAGTAAATGATAAGGGTTTCTTTTTTTCCTCCTATAAAAAGAGGGTTTAGAATAGTTATACTGAATTATGAGACCAGGTATATTTTCCCTTTCTACTGGATTAAAAGATGTTGCCTCATTTAGCCCCAATCTGATACAGATATTATTTAAACTGATTTAAATTACTTGAGAACTATACCTTCCAAAATGATGTTGCTTTATTACAAATTGTTTATAATTTTGATGGACTTCACTTTCATAAGGTAGGTCCTATACATGTGAAAGCAATGACATTGCTTTCTTGCTAAAACAAACCAAGCCTTTATATTGCTTTAAGTAAAAGAGTCCATTTAATTATGGTAATTTTCTTCAATAAAACAGGCATGAAAAAGAAACACCCCCCCCCCAAATAAAACCCAACAGGTATAATTATTATAACTGAAATAATATACATGCTTGCATTATAAAAATTTTAAAAATTACAAACATGCTTACATTTGAAAAAGTCACAATACTCCTGGCATCTCAATATTAAACAATTGGAATATTAT
Organism: Vulpes vulpes; assembly: GCF_048418805.1. Taxonomy (NCBI): domain Eukaryota; kingdom Metazoa; phylum Chordata; class Mammalia; order Carnivora; family Canidae; genus Vulpes; species Vulpes vulpes. Next base: position 75,437,039 of record NC_132785.1, read on the forward strand.
GCCATGTAACTATGTCCTTTCTCCTTACTAAATAATTGGAAAAAATACCAGCACTTTTCCAGTTGGTAAATTACCAAAAATTTTAAATTTAGAATTAGCTTAAAAGAAAAAAAAAGTCAAAAGTTTTCCTAGGGTGTGATGTCACCAAAATGGTGCACCAAGGAAGCTCTTAGCTTTTAGTCCTCCACAGAAACACTGAAAAAACATGATCTTATATACAGAAACCTCTGATTCCACAGAAACACTGTTAGAGCTAATACGTGAATTCAGTAAAGTTGCAAGATACAGAATTAACACCTGAAAATCAGTTGCATTTCTATATACTAACAGTGAACAAAACAAAAAGGAGATTACAATAATTCCATTTACAATTGCATAAAAAAATAAAACAATGGAAAAACTTAACTGAGGAGGAAAAAGACTCATGTACTGAAAACTACAAAACAGTGCTGAAAGAATTTTAAAGATTATAGAAGAGAATGGAAAGATATCCCATGTTCATGGAATGGAAAACTTAATATTGTTAAGATGACGATATTACCCAAACTGATATAAAAATTCAATGCAATCTCTATCAAAATCCCAAAAAGGTTCTTGGCAGAAATAGAAAACTCATCCTAAAGTTCATCTGAACTCTCAAAAGAACTTGAATAATAAAAATGACACTGAAAAAAAAAAACAAAACAAAACCCAGAACAACGTTGTAGGACTCACATTACTTGAGTTCAAAACGTACTATAAAGCTATAGTAATAAAAGCATTTAATTAAAGTAAAAAACCCACCAGGCATTTAGACCAAAGGAAAATAATAGAGTCCAGAAAAAAAAACCCTTGCATAGAAAGCCAACTGATTTTTGACAAGAGTGCCAAGATCATTCAATGAGAGAAAGTGCAATCTTTTTAACAAATAGTGACTGGAAAACTAGATTATCACATGCAAAAGAATGAAGTCAGATCTTTATCTCACACTATATAAAAACATTACTGTCCCAATCTGATACAGAAAGAAAATGGATTCAAAAATTAAATGTAAAAGCTAAAACTATAAAATCTTAGAGGAAAACATATGAGAAAATCTTTACGACATCAGATTTGGCAGTGATTTATAGAATGGACACCAAAAGCAGAGGCAACAAAATAAAAAATAAATTGGACTCCATCAAAATTAAAACTTTTGTGCATCAAAGGACACTATCAAGAGAGTGAAGACAAGCCACAAAATGGGAGAAAATATTTGCAAGTCTTATATCAGATAAGGGATTAACATCTACAATATACATAGAACTATACTTCAATAACAAAGATGTAAACAACCTAATTAAAAATGAGTTAAAGATGGAATAGACATTTCTCCAAAGAAGATATACCAATGCCAATAAGCAGTGAAAAGATACACATCACTAGTCATTTGCATTTCTAATTCTTTAAAAAAAAATTTTTTTTAATTATTATTTATTTACGATAGTCACAGAGAGAGAGAGAGAGAGAGAGAGAGAGAGAGAGAGAGGCAGAGACACAGGCAGAGGGAGAAGCAGGCTCCGTGCACCGGGAGCCCGACGTGGGATTCGATCCTGGGTCTCCAGGATCGCGCCCTGAGCCAAAGGCAGGCACCAAACTGCTGCGCCACCCAGGGATCCCTGCATTTCTAATTCAAAACCACAATGAAATACCACTATGCATCTATTAGAATAGCTACATTTGTTTTTAATGGAAAATAACAAGTGTTGGCAAGGATATGAAAAAATTGGAACCCTGTGCATTCATGGCAGAAATGTAAAACTGGCACAGTAACTGTGGAAAATAGTTTGACAGTTTCTCAGAAAGCTAAACATATTATTTCCATTATTACCCAGGAATTTCACTCATAGGTATATATCTAAAAGAACTGAAAACAGGGATTCAAACAAATACATGACAATGTTCACTGCAGCATTACTTGCAATAGCCAGAAAGTAAAAACAACACAATGTCTATCAGATGAATAAACAAAATGTGGTATATCCACATAATGGGATATTATTCAACCACAGGAAGGAGTGAAATTTTGACACCTGATACAACATTGATGAACCTTAAAAACCTTATATGAAATAAGACAGACACAAAAGGACAAATACTGTATGATTCCACTTAAATGAGGTACCTAGTACTGGCAAATTCATGGAGACAAAGTATATTAAAGGTTACCAATGAATGGGTGGAGTGGGGAATAGAGTTATTGTTAATGGGTACAGAGTTTGCATTTGGGAAGATAAAGTTCTGGGATTTCCAGTTACAATCTAGTACATAAGCAGCTTAGAAGTTGCCACTCTCTCCTAACAACAAGTAAAAGGCTAAACAAATTGAAGAACCAAATACTCATCTTAGGTCAGAAGAGTTAGGTTACAGGTAAACTGTTGCCCCCAAATTGGACAGACAGACAAAAATGGAGGATGACAAAGAAGCAGAAACCTCTGTAGGAACTTGTTGTAAGGTAGGAAAACATAAATTGTAATTGCAAATCCCTGGAGACTTAGTGTGGACAGCTGGAGGCACAGAAGATGCATTAAAACTGGAGTTGGAAATGGCAGGGATGACAGAATTACAACTATGATTAACACACTATGGGTTCTAATTTCTAATGGAAAGAGTTGACAACGTGCAAGAACACATGAATAACGTAAGCAGAAAGATAGAAATTCTCACAAAGAATCAAAAAGAAACATCAGAGGGGATCCCTGGGTGGCTCAGTGGTTTAGCGCCTGCCTTTGGCCCAGGGCGTGATCCTGGAGTCCCAGGATGGTGTCCTGCATCAGGCTCCCAGCATGGAGCCTGCTTCTCCCTCTGCCTGTGTCTCTGCCTCTCTTTCTCTCTCTCTGTCATGAACAAATAAATAAATTAAATCTTAAAAAAAAAAAAAAGAAATGTCAGAGATAAAAAACAATGTAACTAATTTGAAGAATGTCTTTGATGATATCATCAGTAAACCAGAAATGGTTAAGGAAAGAATCTCTGAGCCTGATGATATAACAATAGAAACTTCTAAAACTGAAAAGCAACGAGAAAAGAGTGGAAAAAACTAAAACAATATCCTAGAACTATGGGACAACCACAAATACTGTAGCATACATAAAAGGAGAAGAAAGAAAGAAAAAACAGAAGCAACATTGAGAATTGCCCCCAATTAATGTCAGACACCAAATCACAGATCCAAGAAGCTCAGAGAATACTAAAAGCAAGATATATGCCCAAAAACCTACACTTAGACAAATCATCAAACTTCAGAAAATCACAGATAAAGAATAACATTTGACTTCTCCCCTGAAACCATGCAAGCGAGAATGGAATGAAATATTTAAAGTGTTGAGGGAAAATACCAACACTTAGAATTCTGTACTCTGTAAAATTATCCTTCAAAAGTAAAGGAGAATAAAGACTTTCTCAAAAATTGAAGGAATTAGTTTCCCGTAGACCTACTTAGAAGAAATGGTAAAAGAAGTTCTTCAGACGAGGGAAAATGATGCAGGTTAGAAATGCAGATCTACGTAAAGAAAAGCATCAAATAATCAATAACTGAAGGGAAAAGAAAAACTTCTATTTTTCTTATTTTTACCTGATTTAACAGATCAGTATGTTCAAAGTAATAATAGCAGCAATGCATCTGATGATGTATATTTAGGTTATATATGCTTATCTATAAGTAAAACAGGGATCAAAGGGAAAGATTAAATATACCGTGTGATTTATTAGGTACTTGCAGTATCCATGAAGCAGTATAGTATTATTTGAAAGTGGACTTGGATTAGTTCTAAATGTATAGTACAAAATCCAGGGTTGTGACTAAAAAAAGTTAAAAAAGAAAAGTAGTGAACTGATACACTAAGAAAGGAGAGAAAATAGAATCATATAAAATGCTCATTTATAACTGCAGAAGGCAGCAAGAGTGTGGAACACAGAAACAAGAACAGGGTAACAAATAGAACAAAGTAACAAATGTGGTAAATGTTAATCCAACTGTATCAATGATCATTTTAAATGTCAATGATCTAACTACACATTAAAAGACAAGGATTGTTAGAGTGGATCAAAAAAGTAAGACTCACCTATATGTTGCTATAAGAAACCCACTTAAAATATTAAGACACATACAGATTAAAAGTAAAGGGATGGAGAAAGATATACCATGAGAACACCAATAAAAAAAGTGGGAGTGCCTATATTAATTTCAGACAGAGCAGACTTCAGGGCAAGGAAAGTTATCAGGGATAGAGAGACATTATCTAACGATAAAGACGTTGGTACTCCAAGAAGGCATAACCAATCCTTAACGTTATGTACCTAACAACAGTGTCAAAATACATGAAGCAAAAACTGATAGAAGTGCATGTAGAAGAATCCACTACCATAGCAGGAAACTTTAATACTCCTTTATCAGAAATGGAGAGATCCAGCAGGCAGAAAATTGGTAAGGATATAGTTGAACTCAACAGCTCCATCAATCAACTGGATATAATTGACATTTATAGACTACTTCCTCCAACAGCAGATTACACATTCTTCCCAGATTCACATAGAACATTCACTAGATAGACTACATTTGGGCCATAAAGCACATCTTAACAAATCTAAAAGAATAGAAATCACACAATGTCTGTTTTCAGGACACAATGGAATTAAACTAGAAGTCAACAACATAAAGATAGCTGGAAAACCCCCAAATACTTGGAGATTAAACACACTCCTAAATAACAAATGGGAAGAATTCTCAAGAAAAAATAAAACATATTTTGAATTAAATGAAAATGAAAATGTTCTGAAAATGGATACTCGTGATGGTTGTATATTACACGTCTATGTCAATGCACATTTAATAATGGTTAAGATACGAGTCCTGAGTGGTGGTGGAGTTAAAGTATCCTAAACTTACCTCATTCCACAGACACACAGAGACAGACAGTGTCTCCATATCAGTGAAACCAACTCTGAAAATGACTCATAACTTGAAGACTGGCAGAACAGATTTTCCACAGTTAACAGTATAGAGGAGACCCCATCAAAAAAGGTAGGAGTAGAAATATGGCTGGGAACTCCCCCTTTCAGCAACCTCCCCATTCCACATGAGACTAATCATAAATGAGAGGGACACTATAAGCATGAAGAAGAGCAAGAGGATCAGATCTCACATCAGGCATCCCAGGCATGGGAATACCCGTAACACTTTGGCTTTGGAGACCAGTAGGGCTTAACTTTGAGAGTTTTTACAGTCAAAAGGGTTTTACTCTGGGTACCTTAAAACTGAGTTCCACCCTTAAAAAGCCAGCATAACAAATAACCCAGGAGAGACAGCATAGAATCAGCAGTTTGAGGACAAACTGGGTATGAGAAGTAGATTTATTTACTAATTTCAAAATGTGCACTGGAGGGGCAGGAGTCTTTAGGAGAATTCTCCAAGAACAAAAGTGCTGGCTGGCTGACCATTCCTTGCCTGCCTCCCTTGCAGCCTATATAAAGTCAGATACCTGTGGGAAGCAGAGTGAAGATTTTCCATCTGTCTTGTTAGCACTATGGTCCCCACCTCATCCAACCTGCCCTACTCCACATAAATGCCTCCAGGCATTTATTTACTTCCATTATGTGGCTCCTGCCCTGAAAAACCCTGCATCACTCCAGAGTGATTTGTGCCCTGGTGACAGGGGAGTATAACCACACACACCAGTGTGTCTACAGTTCAAGCAGCTAAACCTTATAGCTGGCAATGCACTGCTGATCAGTGTCACTGCAGCCCCAGATGGGAGGTATCTGGTCTGACTATAGGCCCTACTCACCAACGGAAACCTCTAGAGGCAGAATGGGGAGAGAGCCATGCAGTGCTTGGGCTGACTGCTGACACCAGTCAACTAAAAGCCTGTGGTGGCCCCAGACAGGCCCCTTAACAGGGACCAAACCCTTGTCTAGTGTGCTCACAACTGTAGGCATAGTGGGCCACATTGTAGTTGACTGGACTAAATGCAAATGCAGCTCAGTCACAACAGTAAGGAACACACAGTCCACAGAGAAGACACTGCTGAAATGTCTGGTTCTGGTGGGGACATTGTGCTACAGGGCACCATAGAACCTCTTCATAAAGCCACTACTTTCAAGAGCAGGAGACATAGTTGACCTTCCTAATATATAGAAATAAACACAGAGAGTCAGACAAAATGAGGAAACAAAGGAATTAGGTCCTGAATAAAGAACAGGACAAAACCACAGCAAAAAGGCTACATGAAACAGAGATAAGGCAATAGCCCTGATAAAGAATTCAAAGTAATGGCTGTAAATATCCTCACTGGATTTGAGAAAAGAGTAAAGGATCTCAGTAAGACCTTCAAAAAAGAGAAAGAAAATATAAAAAAGAACCAGTCAGAGATGAAGAACACAAAACTGACATAAAAAATTCACAAGAGGGAATCAACAGCAGATTAGAAAAAGCAGAAGAATGGGTTAGTGATCTGGAAGGCAGGGTAATAAAAAAAGCAACTAAATTGAATAGAGAAAAGAAAAAAGTAAGAAAAATGAGAATAGGTGAAGGCAACTCAGTGACATCACCAAGCATAATAACATTTGCATTAGAGATCCCAGAGGGAGGAGAGAGAGAAGTGAGCAATTGACTCACAAAATAAGAGATGAACACTTCCCTAATCTGGGGAAGATAACAGAAATCCAGATCCAGGAAGCACAGAAATCCTCCAAAAGTTAACCCAAGGAGGTTCAAACCAAAACAAGAATCATTAAAATGGCAAACATTGTGAGAAAAAGATTTTTAAAAGCAATAAGAGAAATTGGTTACATACAAGAAAATCCCATAAGGCTGTCAACTGATTTTTCAGCAGAAACTTTGCAGGCTAAAAGGGAGTGGAATGATATATTCAATCTCTGAAAGGAAAAAACCTGCAACCAAGAATGCTCTACCTATCAAGATTATATTCAGCACAGAAGAGAGGTAAAGAGTTCCCCAGAGCTCCCCAAAATCATCACCACTGAACCAGTCTTACAAGAAATATTAAAGGGAATTCTTTGAGTGGAAAGAAAAGGTCAAAATAGGTGTAAGAAAATTAAGAAAAGAAAAAATTTCACTGGTAAATGCAAACATATAATAGAAGTAATAGATCACTCACTTATAAAACAAGTATGAAAGTTAAAACACAAAAGCAGTAAACTCAATTATATCTATAAAAATCAGTCAAGGGATTCACAAAACAAAAGGATATAAAACATGGGGCAAAGAGTAATAGATTCTAATTTAGGTGACATCAACCTAAAATAGACTGCTATATACATAAAATGTTATATATGAACCTAATGATAACCACAAATCAAAAACCTGTAATAGTTACACAAAAAATAAAGAGAAAAAAATCCAAGCATACAACTAAAGACAGCCATCAAACCATGAAGGAAGAGAGCAAGAGAAGAATGACTAGAAAAGAGCTACAAAAAAAAAAAAAAAAAAAAGAACTGCAAAACCAGTGACAAAAATGGCAGTAAGTATGCACCTGTCAATGAATTTAAATGTAAACGGATTAAATGATCCAATGAAAAGACACAGGATAAATAAATGAATAAAAAAATCCACACTTATAACTTGCCTACAAGAGATTCATTTCAGACCAAAGGACACATGCAGATCTAAAGTGAAGGGATGGAAAAATGTTTACCATGCAAATGGAAGCAAAAAGAAAGCTGGGGTTGCAACACCTATATCAAACAAAATAGACTTTAAAACAAGGACCGTACCAAGAAACAAAGAAGGACAATAATTATAAAGGGAACAATCCAACAAGAAGTTGCAATTTTAAATATCTATGTGCTCAAAATGGGAGCCCTCAGATACATAAAGCAACTATTAACAGATGTAAGGAAGAAACTGACAGTAATACAATAACAGTAAGGGACTTTAACACCCTGTGTGTATCAATGGACAGACTGTCCATATAGAAAATCAATAAGGAAACAGTGGTTTTAGACCAGATGGACAGATATATTCAGACATTCCATCACCAAACAGTGAAATACAGGGGAGTCTGGGTGGTTCAGTTGGTTGAGTGTCAGACTCTTGATTTCAACTTGGGTTGTGATCTTGGGGTGGTGGGGTCAAGCCCCATGTTGGGCTCTGCACTGAACATGGAGCCTACTTGGGATTCTTTCTCTCCCTCTTCCTCTGCCTGTCTTCCCTCTGTATGCATGTGAATGTGCAGTCTCCATTCCTCTTTCTCAAACAAAAATAAACCATAAACAATGGAATAAATATTGCACATGGAATATTCCTTAGAATAAATCACATTAGGCCAAAAAACAGACTAAAATACATGCTACTAAACAATAAATGGGTCAACCAAGAAATCAAAGAGGAAATAAAAAATACATGGCGACAAAAATAAAAACACAAGGGTCCACAATCTTTGGGATTCTGTAAAAGCTGTTCTAAGAGGAAAATTTATAGGAAATACAGGCCTACCTCAAAAACATAAGAAAAATCCCAAATAAGCAACCTAACCTTATACCTAAAGGAACAACAACAAACCCAAAGCCAGTATTAGAAATAATAAAGATCAGAGCAGAAATAAATGAAATAGAAACTAAAAAACAACAGAAAAGATGGATAAAACCAGGAGCTGGTTGTTTGAAAATATCAAGAAAATTGATAAACCTTTAGCCAGACTTCAAAAAAAAAAAAAAAGAGAGAACCCAAATAAACACAATTAGAAGTGAAAGAGGAAAAATAACCAACACCACAAATATATAAAGGATTATAAGAGATTATGAAAAATTATTTGCCCACAAATTGGGCAACCTAAAAGAAATGAATTGGCAGAAACAGGCAACCCTCCAAAATGGAATCAGGAAGAAATAGAAAATTTCAATGGACCAATTACTAGTAATGAAACTTGAATCAGCAATCAAAAAACTCCCAACAAAAGTCCAGAGGGGCATTTGGGTGGCACAGCTAGTTAACAATCTGCCTTCAGCTCAGATCATGATCCCAGTATGGACTCTGCTTTAACCTCTCCTCCTCTGTGCTTATTCTAATAAATAAGTAAAATCTTTAAAAAAAAAAAAAATCCAGAACCAGAGGCTTCACAGGTGATTTCTACCACATATATAAAGAAGAGTTATGATCCATTCCTATCAAACTACTCCAGAAAACAGAAGAGAAAGGAAAGCTGCCAAATTCATTCCACAAGGCTAGCATTGCCCTGATACCAAAACCAGAGAGAAATAAACTACAAAAAACTCCAACAAAACATAAAAGGAAACTACAGGCCAATATCTGATGAAAACTGGTGCAAAATCCACAACAAAATATTAGTGAACCGAGTTCAACAATACATTTAAAAAAATCTTTCATCGTGATCAAGCAGGATTTATCCTTGGCATGCAAGGGTGGTTTGATGTCCACAAATCAATCAACATAACTGCATTAATAAGAAAAAAGAATAAAAACTATGATCATCTCACTAGAGATGGAGAAAAAGCATTTGACAAAGTACAACATCCATTCATGATAAAATCTCTTAAAAAAGTAGATTTAGAGGGAACATACCTCAACATAACAAAGGCTGTATACATAAAAAACCCACAGCTAACATCATATTCAATGTTGAAAAGCAGGCCTTTTCCTCTAAGATAAAAAACATGACAAAGATATCCACCCTCATCACTTCTATTCAACATAGTATTAGCCACAGCAATCAGACAATAAAAGGCATCCAAATTCATAGGGAAGAAGTAAACCTGTCACTATTAGCAGATATTATGCTATATATAGAAAACCCTAAAGATTCCACCAAAAAACTACTTGAATTGATAAATGCATTCAGTAACGTTGCAAGATACAAAGTCCATATACAGTAATCAGCTGAATTTCTTTATACTGATAATAAAAAAGGAAAAACAAATTAACAAAACAATTCCATTTAACAATTGCACCAAAAAGGATAAAATGCCTAAGAATAAACTGCATTCTGAAAACTATAAAACACTCATGAAAGAAACTGAAGATGATACAACTGGAAAGGTATTCCATGTTCATGGACTGCAAAAACCAACACTGTTAAAACGTCCATACACCCAAAGCAATCTATGAATTCAATGCAACCCCTACCAAAATACTAACAGCAATTTTTACAAAACTAGAATAATCCTAAAATTTGTTTGGAACCATTAAAGACCCCAAATAGCCAAAGCAATCTTGAGAAAAAATAAAGCTTGGAGGTATCATAATTCCAGATTTCAAGATATATTATAAAGCTGTAGTAATCATACAGTACTGACATAAAAAGACACATAGATCAGTGGAATAATCCAGAAAAGCTTAGAAATAAACTCATGCTTACATGGTCAATTAATCTACAACACAGGAGACAAAAAGATACACTGGAGAAAAGACAATCTCTTCAAAAAATAGTGCTGGAAAAACTGGACAGCTGCATGCAAAAATTAAAACTGGACCACTTTCCTACACCACATACAAAAATAAACTAAAAATGGATTAAAGATCAAAATGTGAGACCTGAAACCATAAAACTCCTGGAAGAAAATACAGGCGATAATTTCTTGGACATCAGTCATATAGAAACATTTTTGTAGCTATGCCTCCTCAGGCAAGGGAAACAAAACTAAAATTAAGCTATTGGGACTATACCAAAATAAAAAGCATTTGCATAGCAAAGAAAGTCATCAACAAAAGGACAAGGCAACCTACTGAATTAGAGAAAACAATTACGAATGATATATCTAATGAATTAATACCTAAAACATACAACACCAAAATAATAATCTAATTAAAAAATGGGCAGAGGACCTGAACACACATTTTTCCAAAGAAGACATACAGATAACCAACAGACACATGAAAAGATGCTCAACATCACTAATCATGAAGGAAAGACCAATCAAAACCACAATGAGATATCACCTTACACCAATGGCTAGAATCAATTAAAAAAAAAAACTTATCAAGAAATAACAAGTAATGGCAAGGATGTAGAGAAATAGGAACCCTTGTGCACTATTGGTATAAATGCAAACTGATGCGGCCACTGTGGAAAACAGTAAGGAAAATAGAATTACCATATGATCCAGTAATTCCATTACTGAGTTTTTATCCAAAGAAAATAAAATGCTAATTTGAAATGACATACGCACCTCTATGTTTACTGCAGCATTATTTAACAGCCAAGATACAGAAGCAACCCAAATGTCCATCACAGAGGAATGGATAAAGTAATATTGTATTGTATGTGTGTGTGTATATATACTGCCTACAATACAAAATTACTCAGCCATAAAAAAGAATGAAATCTTGCCATCTGTGATATCATGGATGGACCCAGAGGGTATAATGTAATGCTAAGTGAAATGTCAGTCTGAGAAAGACAAATGCTATAGGATTTCACTCATGTGGAATGTAAGAAACAGAACAAATGAACAAAGAAAAAATGGGCAAACAGAAAATTAGACTTTTAAACAACAAAAAAACAAAACTGGTGGTTGACAGAGGTGAGAAGAGTTGCGGGGTGGGTGAAATAGACAAAGGTGATAAGAGCACACTTATTAATAATGATGAGCACTGAGTAATGTATAGAACTATTCAGTCATTACAACAGTGCACATTTGAAACTAATATGACACCGTATATTAATTACACATCAATGAAAAACAATTTCCAAATTCTAAAAAATTAAAGAAAAAATTTTTCAAAAAGGTGAAAATGGTAAATATGTAATACATGTAATTTTTACCATAGGAAAAAAATTCCTATATGTATAGATGAAAAAACTATGTTCAATGTTTAATCCCTCAAAATTCTCTAATAAATCCAGTACTTAAAATTTTTACCATTTAACAATTTAATTTTAATTAGAATTCAACCATTTAACATTTCTTAAATGATGGTATCCTCTCCAAAATTAATTTTTTTTGTGATAATGAATTGTTAAATATCCATTTCAGAAAGTTCTTAAGAAATTAAGGACAAACCCTCATGAATGTTTTGAAAAAAAATAAGAAATCTTAATTGACATTTCTACAAAGGTCACAGGAATAAAATTTCAAGTACCATATAATCATCATGTTTAATATAGTGAAGTAAAAATATCCTGCCATAGTTTTCTTTAAAAAAACAAAAAAAATTTTTTAAACAAAAAATCATGTACTTTGTTCTCTTCTGTTTGTAATATGAGATATCATTAATTTTAGACTCTGTTCTGGGGTTAAAAAGTTGTTTGTATCCATGGAGCCATGAAAATGATAATGATAAATATGAATCACAGCTAAGTTCTTAATGATTAAATGATCTTTTCAAAAATTAATTTCTTTTTTTGAGAGAGAGCATGCATGCATAAGCTCAAGACAGAGTGGGGGAGGGACAGAGGGAGCATCCAAAGCAGGCTCCATCCCCAGCACACAGCCCCACATGGGGCTCAACCTCATGACCCTGAGATCATGTCCTGAGCTGAAATCAAGAATCAAAGGCTTAACAGACTGAGCCACCTAGGCACCCCTTAAATTATCTTTTTGCACTATACTTACAATTGTCTCTAATTTAGGTATGTCTTATTTCATAGAGTTTTAAAATGAATTGATGGAAGAAAGTGCTTAGTTGAAGTTTAAATGAAGTTTTACTCCAATTCACCTCTTCATCATCATCTTGTCAGTATTCATAGATCATTTTTTTACTTCTAAAAACTACATGACAAGGAATTTTTTTTTTTTTGTTGTTAATTAAAAAAAAAATTTATTTATGATAGTCACACACAGAGAGAGAGAGATAGAGAGAGAGGCAGAGACATAGGCAGAGGGAGAAGCAGGCTCCATGCACCGGGAGCCTGACATGGGATTCGATCCCGGGTTTCCAGGATCGCACCCTGGGCCAAAGGCAGTCGCTAAACCGCTGTGCCACCCACGGATTCCTGACAAGGAATTCTATAGCAAATCTGTACTGAATATACTTTCTTACATTTATCAATTACCTCCACTTTTACTACTCATTCCAACCTCATTATCATCCACATATTAGTTTTATCAACTATTACTCATTTAGTAGGCAAGTTCCAACAGTATTTTAAATTGTAAACAAAAGGCATCAAGGGTTATTAACTCAATCTTATCAAATATTTGAGAGGAGTTCTAAAGTTCTTTTACAAGAGTGAGAGAATACACTGTTTTCATAGCTTAATAAATTATAAAGTGTTTTGATATCAGGCAAAAGAATATCAAGTAAAATGACCAATGATATTAAGTTGGTTACATTTAGTGGTTTTGAATAAATTGAGGAAGGAGGTGAAAGAGAAGGTAAAGAAATGTTGGACAAAGTTTTACTCTTAAAAATATTTCTCCCTAAGAAAACCAAAAGTGGACTGAATACATACAACTGTACCCTGAGGTATCTTTATAGTCACTAGAATGACTCTTTTTTTTTTTTTTTTAAGAATGACTCCTGAATACTAGTGCTGCCTACAGAAAAATAGTGATGTAGGTTTTAAAGGACCAGGGCCATCAAAACCACATCTCTCATAAATTCGGAGTAAAATTTTTTTCATTAATTAAGGCTTATTTTATCTGCTCAATTAGTTTTAGTTAAAATTTATGATAAAGCATGTTATATTTTAAATGCTTTGTAATGATGAATATATATTTTGCTCTCCCTCAATCTATATAACCATTGTCTATTCATATGTAAAGAGACTTGAAATATAGTTTCACCAATTTGAACATACACAGATGTTTTTCAATTAGTCATACCTCCATTTCTTTGAAGGCAAATCCTTTGTTAAGACAATAACCTTCAATATTATTATTAAGGAAAACAGCATTCTCAAGACAGTATTAGATGAAGAGTGGAATATTCAGAAATAGTGCTTTTTGGTCAGATTACTTACGTATTTTATGTATTTATTTTCTTAATTACTAGGATTTTAACTCAACATTTTTTTTCTCAGCACTTACTTTTTTGGTCAAAGAGTCATCAGTATCAGAAGGCATTCTTGTTGATACATGAAATATCACTTCTACTGTAGAGGTAGCAAAATATGGCGTGGTCAATCCTGTGCTTTTGTTTTTTTGTAGTCCTCCCATGAAACCGCAGTGGTTTGTAAGATTGACCTGGGAGCAATGATACACATTTTAATCAACTAAACAAAACTCAACAACTTACTATTGAAATAGACTCAAATTTCTCAATTTGCAAAAAACACGGAGAAGAAAGTCTTTGGCATGTTATCAACCAATGCTTGATTCAGAATTATTAGTTAGAGCTGTTCTGTTTATACTGGAACTTTTTCTTAAGTATTTGTGATCTCTAATTAGGAGGAGTTAATTAGGAAAGAAATCACTGCTGTACACTATGCATCTTTTGTTAGGCTACTAGGTGTTAATACTAAATCATAAAGGCTATGGGAGGACACCAAAGCCAGAGTGAAAAATCAAGTAGCAAAAATCAAGACTGGAAGTGATGTGGGGGAAAGTTTAAACAGTAATGTCACTTTGATAAGATGATTAATCATGTGTGTTAGATTTACTCATGGAAATTGTCTTAATATTTAGTACCTATCACATAGCTCAGAACAGAAATACAAAAATGCAGAACTGAACTTCTAATGCATTAAAAAACTACAAATTAATCTGTGCTAAGGTTTTTACACATACTTTCCCTGATTATAAATAAAATACATACATACTAATATCAGGGTCACTGCATTGGGTCATATTCCCTTAACTTGTGCAATACACAAAGCAACCTGACTTCACTGTTGAAATTAAAGAAAATACTAGAAAGCAAAAAGAAACACAAAAGAAGAAAGATACTTAAACACTGTATCTCTTTACTCAGAAAAACCACTTTATACATATGTTTTTAAAAATGAAATCTGAAATATGGATGGACCTAGAGGGAATAATTAATGCTAGGTAAAATAAGTCAGAGAAAGACAAATACCATATGATTTCACTCATATGTGGAATTTAAAAGAATATACGAACAAAAGAAAAAAAATAAAAAAGTATACTCTTAAACACAGAGAACTGGTGGTTGCCAGAGGGAAGGTAGGTGGGGGCGTGGGTAAAATAGCTAAAGGTGATTGAATACACTTATGATGAGCACTGAGTAATGTATAGAATTAAGTCATTATAGTGTACTCTTGAAAGTAATATAACACCGTGTGTTAATACTTCAATTAAAAAATTTAAAAATCTGAATAACTGATAAAGTGAATTATAAAAACCAATTTTTGCACCATGTGACCTTGAACATGTCTCAACTATCAGTATCAGTTATAATGGCTAAACATCTGAATAACAAATTAGTTTTTACAACATTACTATAAGATTGCCTCAATCATTTATTTTTTAAAACTTGACTCAGTAATATACTCATGTATTTAAAATTTCAAAAGCTGGGGATTCCCGGGTGGCTCAGCAGTTTAGCACCTGCCTTCAGCCCAGGGCGTGATCCTGGAGTCCTGGGATCAAGTCCCACAACAGGCTCCCTGCATGGAGTCTGCTTCTCCCTCTGCCTCTATCTCTCATGAATAAATAAATAAAATCTTTAAAAAAATTTTTTTTCAAAAGCTTACCAAAATTCTTAGTTCCATCTCTCATCTCTAGCTACTTAGTGCCCCTTCCAGAAAGCAATTTCTTTTTTTTCTTTTTCTTTTTTTTTTTTTTTTTTACAGATTTTATTTGACAGGGGTTGGGGGGGGGAGAGAGAGAACACACACTGGGGGAACAGAGGGAGGGAGAAGCAGACTCTCCACTGAACCAGGATCCTGACTTGCAGCTCTATCCCAGGACTCTGAGACCCTGAAGGCAGACTCTTAACTGACTGAGACATCCAGGCACTCCTCTTCTTTCCTTTATAAAAATTTACTTATTTCAGAGAAAGACAGAGGGAGCAAGCAAAAAGAGGGGGAGAGAGATAGAAAGAATCCTCAAGCAGACTCCCCACTGAGTGCAGAACCCAATGTGGCTGGTGCTCAATCCCAGGACTCTCAGATCATAATCTGAGCTGAAATCAAGAGCTGGCTGCTTAATCAAATGAGCCACCCAGGTGCCCCCTGAAAGCAATTTCTTAACTATCCTTCCAAAAATGTTCTCTATATATCCAATTAAATTCTTTTATGTGTACACATACAATGTTTTGCACTTTGATTTTCACTTAAAATACCTTGAAAAGTACTCATTAATAAGTAAAGAGCTTCTTCATTTGTTGTTTTCATGGCTTCAGAGAAGTTCATTTTCTTGATGTACAATAATTAACTAGTTCCCTACTTAAAGGGTATTTAGGCTGTTTCCAATCTTTTGTTATTATAGTCAATGCTGCAGTGAATAACACAGAATACATGTCATGCTGCATTTGTAAAAGGAGATCTATAGAATAGTTAAAAGTGGAACTGTAAGTCAAAGGGCATGTACTCTTCTCATGAAACTCAGTAAAATGGCTCTCTATAGATAGCAACAACAGTGTTTAAGAATGCCTGTTTCTCTCATAGCTTTCAAATATATTATCAAATTTTATGATCTTTGCTAATATGATAGGTGAAAAATGGTATCTAAGTATAGACCTTTTGTTTTAGTGAATAGGTTATTTATTTTCAGGTCAACTCTCTGATCATGTAATGGAGAACAAGTCTCATTCCAGTATTCCTTTGCTCTAAACACTTCTGCAATACTTGGTGATCTTTTTTTATTCAATTTTTTAACTGGAGATTCATAAGTTTTAAAAAATAATAAAAAGAGATCCAATGTATTCTGTACCCAGATTTCTCCAGTGCAAAACTATATTAAAATCAGGATACTGGATGAGGTTCCTGGGTGGCTCACTTGGTTGGGCATTAGAGTCTTGATTTCGGCTCAGGTCATGAGCTCAGGGTCATGAGATTAAGCTTCAGCATGGGGTCTACTTCGTGAGAGATTCTCTCTCTCCCTCTGCCTCTCCGTGCTCCTTGCCTGTATTCTCTCAAAAATGCAAAACAAACAAAAAATCCCTCAGGATACTGGCATTAATATGCTCAAGAAACAACATTTTCATCACCGTAAAGGTCCCCTATGTTATCCTGTTACATGAGCTATACCACTTCCCTCTTATTCTACCCCCTTAAACCCTAGCAATGAGTAATCTGTTCTTCACCACGAAGATGGGTCATTTCAAGGTTGTATAAATAGAATTATACAGTATGTAACCTTCCCAAGAATTTGAAGATTTTCCTGTTATCTATTAATGATTTAAAATTTTATCCCACTGTAGTTAGAGAATACACTGTACGATTTCAATTATTTTAAGTTTGCTGTAGGTTTTTTTTATGGCCCAATATGTCTATCTTGGTATATGTTCTATGGACACTTGAACATGTATTCTGATGATATTGGGTAGAGTGTTCTGTAAATGTCAGTTAGATCCTGTCAGTTTATAGTACTTTTGAGTCCTTCTATATAGTATTGTTGATTTTCTGTCTGGCTCTTCTCTTAGTTGAGAAAGAGGTGAAGTCTCCATCCATAAGTGTGGATTTGTCTATATCCTGCCTCACTTTATGCCCCTTTACCTTCATTTGTTTGTAATATAAATGCCATGAATATTTTCATGGCATTACATTTAGAAATACATCAGAAATAATTTTTGCATCAACCAGCAAACATAATTAAGAAAACCCAAAAGGAGAGGTAATGCCTAATATACTTACCCATATTCTTTGTCATGTTCTTTCTTTCTAGTGTTCCAAGGTCCTTTCTACCATTTCTTTTCTGTTAATATAACTTATTTTAGTAGTTCTTTTAGGGTAGGTTTGCTGGCAACAGGTTCTCTAAGTTTTCCTTCATTTGAAAATGTTTTGCTTCATTCCTTTACTAGCTATAGGATTCTGGCTGACATTAATTTTTCTTCAGCACTTGTAAAATATTGCCTCTTTCTCTGGCTATTATAGTTTATTTTTTGTTTTAAGTAGGATCTATGCTCAGCTTGGAGCCCAGTGTGGGGCTTGAACTCATAGCCCTGAGATCAAAACCTAAGTGGAGACCAAGAGTTAGATGCTTAACTGGCTGAGACACCCAGGTGTCCCTGGCTACTATAGATTTGATGAGAAATTCACTATCATTCTAATTGTTTTCCCCTTATAAGATAAAGAACAATTTTTGTCCATGTGCTTTAAAAATTCTTTTGAGACTTATTTTTCAAAAGCTTAATTATGATTGTGTCTTATATGGATTTCTTTCAATTAATTAATCCTGTTTCGGTTTCACCCTGGTTCTTCAATCTGTAGCTTTATTAAGGTTATTTCTCTTGACAAATTTGGGAAAATTTCAACATTATTTCTTCAAGTAATTTTCAGACCCAACTCATTTCACCTTTTCTGCTGGGACTCAGATAAGAGGAATGTTAAATCTTTTGTCATAGTCTCTGCTGGGTCCCCAGGGGCTGGTTTGTCAGGTCCCCTTCCTAATTGCCAGGAAGAAACCCCAGGGCTCTCAGCCACTTGCAGTGGCTGCCCTAGAAGCACAGGCCTCCTGCTAGGGTCCTAGCCCAGGCCCTGCTGTCCCTTTCCCAGGTGGACCATGAAACATGTCAGTAGGTCATCCCTGGGGATGATGGGCGGGGTTGGAAGACTGCATAATTTACTGTTCTTTAAAAAAAAACCTTCAATAAAACATTTCAAAGCATCAAAAAAAAATTTCATTGTCCTTAAGTCTTTTCTCTCTCTGTTGTTTACATTCTTTATTGTTCTATCTTCCAGTTTATTCTTTTGTACCCCCATCTCTACCTGACTCTCTTGCTGGGCACATTTACTGTGTTTTTTGTTTCAGCAATTAAATCTTCATTTCCAAATTTTCATTTAGTTCTTCTTGTATCTTCCCTTTTTTTTTAACTGAAACTTTCTATTTTTCATTTATGTCAACTATGTTCCTAATTGCTAGTCATAGCATTTCTATTATGGTTATCTCAGAATCTTTGTTATTTGGTGTTAGTATGTTTTGTCATCTTTTCATTCAGTTTGAGACCTTACTGGGTCTTGGTATGATTTTTGATCAAAGCTTGGATATTTTTGGATTATGTTAAAAGACTATGAATCTTATTTAAACCTTCTGTTTCAGCAGGCTGTTTTGTCACACTGCTCTGTCAAAGAAGCAAGGTGGATACTGCCTCACTCTAGCCAGGTGGACAGCAAAGTATAGGTTCCCCACTTAACCTCCGCTGACAACTGCAGAGGGGAGATCTTCATTACTGTTAGGTGGAGGAAGGAGTTCTGACTTCCTATGTGGTGTCCATTAAGGAAAGGTGTTATTACTGGTAAGGTTAGTCTCATTACTGCTGGGTGATGGTAAAAGAACTACTTCTCCACTAGGCCTCCTCTGATCTATCCCAGTGGAGGATAGAGGGGCACCTCATTATAGTAGGTAGGGATAGAATTCCAGGTTCCTCATGTAGTCTCCACTGACACTATGGTGTGAGGTGTGGATGGGGGACTTGACCAGCTGACAGAGATGAAAGTCTTGGCTTTCTGGTTGCCCTTCTCTAACACTATTTGATACTATTCCTGTGTGGTGTTGGGGATGTCTCATTATAGTCTCATGAGGGTGGCAGGCGAGGCGGCTCCCTAACTGACCTTTGTTGTCAGGGATGGGGATGGGAGTCTTTTGTGTTTGGCTGGAGCAGAGCAGTTATTATCTAAATGTTTTTTGTCTTTCTAGGTCATTCCTTTCCTGGTCCTTTGGCTAGAAAAAGTGGGCTTTTTGTTGGGGTTCTTTTGGTCAGTGCTTGTTAATGTTTCTAGGTTACTATTTTAGATCCAAGTTGATACAGGAGACAAAACCTTGAGAACCCATCATCATGTCATCCTTGGTCCTCAATTGGCCTCTCTTCCTCTCTACCTTTTGGAGTTTTTTTTTATGTTTTTATATGTAATGTCCAGAGTTTTTGTTGTACTTAGTGTGAAGAATAAGGAGAGTATGTCTCTTTGATGTTCCTCGAAGTGAAAGCTCCCACTGTACAACTTAATGGACTTCACTATATTCACAGGTAAGTAGAATCATCATCGCAGTCAATTTTAGAACATTTACATCAAAAAGAAACCCTTTAACGATCACCCTGATCTTCCCTCATCCCTCCAACTAGTCCTAAGCAACCTCTAATCTACTTTCTGTGTGTCTGTGTGTTTGTGTATATATGGGGCTATTTCATATAAATGGATCATAACACATCTCTTTGTGACTGATTTCTTTCATCTAACATAATGATTTCAAGGTACATCCACATTGGAGCATGTAAATACTTCATTCCTTTTCATGCCCAAATAATATCCCATTATATGAATATATCACATTTTATCCATTCATCCATTGATAGACATTTGGGTTGCTTCCACCTTTTTGGCTATTATGAATAATGATGCTATAAACACCCATGCTTAAGTTTTTGTCCGGGTATACAGTTTAATTTCTCTTGGATATCTACCTAAGTGTGGAATTTCTGATCATATAATAATTCAGTGTTTTACTTTTTTTTCTCAAAGATTTATTTAACACAGAGAGAGCACAACCAGGGGGAGTGGCAGGCAGAGGGTGAAGGAGAAGCAGGTTCTCTGCTATGTAGTGGGGCACAATCCCAGGACCCTGGGATCACGATCTGAGCTGAAGACAGATGCTTATCTGAGCCACCCAGGTGCCCCCAGTGTTTTACTATTTGATGAGCTTCCAGATTGCTTTGCACTGAGGTTGCACGATTTCACATTCCTACTGGAGTTTAAGAGGGTTCATTCAGATTGCTCTGAATTCTAGCCTATAGTTATTAATTATCTGACCTTTTGATTCCAGCCAATCTAATGAGTATGAAGTAGTATCTCTCTGTGGTTTTGATTTACATTTCACTGATAATGATGTCAAGTGACTTTTCATGAACTTATTGGTTACCTGCATATCTTATTAAGAGAAATGTCCATTCAGGTACTAATTTTTTAAAATTCAATTGTTTCTAATTAATGATTTGTATGAATTCTTTTTTTTTTTTTTAAGATTTTATTTATTCATGAGAGACACAGAGAGAGGCAGAGACACAGGTAGAGAAAGAAGAAGGCTCCGTGCAGGAAGTATGATGTGAGACTCCATTTCAGGGCCCAGGATCACAACCTGAACCAAAGGCAGACACTCAACCACTGAGCCACCCAGGTACCCCTGATCTATTTTGAGTTAATTTTTGTATACAGCGTGAAGCAAAAGTCCAACTTCATTCTTTTGCATGTGGCTATCCAGTTGTTCTGGCACCATTTATTGAAAAGACTATTCTTTCTCTACTGGGTGGTCTTGGCACTTGTCAAAAATTAGTTGACCACAGAAGTATGGGTTTATTTCTAGAATCTCAATTCTATTCCACTGATCAATATGTCTATCCTTGGTGCAAGTGCCATACTGTTTATTATTGTCTTGTACTAAGTTGTAAAATATGGAAGCGTAAGTACTACTACTTTTTTCTTTTTCAAATGTTTCTTGCTTTTAGTAATAGTTTTTTTAAGCAGAAAATCTATTCATAATTTTTCTTTAGTATTTCTAAAGCAGTTTCACATACCTAATTTCAATTGAGCATCACATTGTATCTGCTGTGTAAAAAATATATTACATTTGACAAATAAGCAAATAGCAACAGAGACCCCAAGAAACTCACTTAAAGGGAAATAGCATGTTGGATAAGGCATAAAGATATATATACTGAATGCTAGAAGCTTATGTACTAAACACTGTACAGGGCATCTAGATATCTTTTAAAAAGAAAAATCGATGAGATAAAAGTGCCTGCCCTCTAGGAAGGTCTTATAGTCTAGTCTAGTACAGTGGTCTTCAACAATTTTGCTCATGTACTCTCTACAAGAATTTTAAGAAACTGTGTATTAAATTGACAACTATAATGAAACATTTCATCACAAGTTTAAACTGTTGCAAAAATTATAATTTCTAGTATACTTTATGTTACATGTATATGTGCTTTAAATATAGATTCATCAAAATTGTAAAGCTACAGATTTGGCTGATACAATATATATAAAATGTCTGCTATTAACTTAATGATGTATCAATCAGCTGTCATCAAATTCACTTTGTTAGAAAATGTCTGACACTTCTAGATGACACTTCATGTGTCAATTTAAGTAAACATATTAACACAAGTCTCTATGACAAATACCTCCCTTCTGAATTACAATACTAAGATACACATATTTGGTACAGGAACCTTGACATGAGCTGGTTATCAGGATGACATAAAGCGCAGTGCCTTTGAATATTTCTTGATTTGCTGTCAGAGACCCTCTCAGAACATGCCTTCTTAAATGAACTTTATTTTTGGGTGACAAACCTTTCTGGGGGTAATGTGGGACTTGGGTGGGTATGTGGTATGCCTTTCTTTTACAGAGTTGAAGAACAGAAAAGATGAGGCAAGAGACTGAAAAAGCCTTCTTAGGCTTTAAATTTAGGATCTGGAAATGAATCTCCTCAAAACTAACCAAGCCAATGTGACCCTTAAAAGCCTTGGTATAGTATTAAAGATGTTCATATCTTAGTGTGAAGACCCCTTGTCTAGTGTTCACAGTTGTGAGGAAAATCCAGATCTCCTAAACCTATGAGTTTAATAAGTTTAGTACTCTTTAACAATATACTCACTTATAAAAAAAAGTTAACAACTTTCCTTTTGAACTCTGACCTGCTCCTGTCTTTGAAGATGAAATATAGGGCAGCCCAGGTGGCTCAGCGGTTTAGCGCCGCCTTCAGCCCAGGGCATGATCCTGGAGACCAGGGATCTAGTCCCACGTTGGGCTTCCTGCATGGAGCCTGCTTCTCCCTCTGCCTGTGTCTCTGCCTCTCTCTCTCTGTGTCTCTCATGAATAAATAAATAAAATTAAAAAATTATGAAGATGAAAAATAAAGCAGAAACAATAACAAACCTGGCATTAAGGTGTTGAGTATCTTAAAGTAATTCTTCTAAAATAAGCTAGAAAGAAATAGAAAATCATTGCTTCTAAATAAAAATACAATGATGTCTGATAGAATTTAAAAACGAACCTCCCAACCAAGACCAGCTACAAAATCTTCATATGCTTGACTTCCTCCTGTATTGGTGAGAATGGAATGTTTATCTTCTTGTCCTTCAGCAACATAAAATACTGCGATCTTGTGAGTCTCTCGACTGTAAAACAAAAGGTTACACCGTTCATTTAATCATTAATTTATCTATTCATTCATCCAATTAAGTTCAATGTACAAAGTATGTGGCAATTAAAAGATGAAGATGCATTAAATCTTATAATCTACTGAGAAAGATATGCAATTATAAGTAAAAAATTAAAAAGTTAAAACTTGCCAGTGGAACAAAAGAAAGGTGTGATTACTTCTGACTGGAGAAACAGAGACACACTTAAAGGAGAGAAAGTAACAAATGAATTGGGTAAAGGAAAGTGAGATCTGACAAATGAAGAGGAGTAAGAGTATCAGGAAAGACGTGTGAATGCATGAAGCATCTGAGGAGTTATCTGTTGTGCAATGTGGTCAAATCTCAGAGATAAACAGATGTGTTTTAGAAATAAAACTAAGTAGAAGTACAGAGATGACTGAGAAACGATCCCTTTCTTCAAAGTACAGAATAAGAAATTTATACACAAATATTACAGAACTGGATGGAATAAGTGACAAGTTCTCAAATATTTTCTTTTTTTTAGATCTCCCTCAAATTAAAAATGTTCATAAAAACAAATTTTTTTGTATGCCATTTGGCTTTCCAAGTTAACTAGGGCACACTACATTTGGTCCAAGTGATTGATTTAACAAAGCATGGGCTAATAAACTTTATGATCAGAGGTAATGTTTTCACTACTATAGTATGTATAAATTAAAAAGTAAGCAAACAAACCATATTCAACAACAAGTAAGTAAGAATTGAAATTACTTTAAAAAGTTAGTCAGATAACCAGATTTTTCCCACATATCTTGAGGAAGTTATAAGGTCATGGTTGTGGTTTTCAATTTCAGCAACTTAAAAACAGGAACAAAGATATTTTAGCTGCTTTCACTAATAGCAATATTTCACTTTATGTGGTGAAAACTTGGGTAACTTTTGGTATATTCAATGTATTGTTAGGATAATCTAAGTAATAAAATATAATTTGGGGGGCAAGGGAAACTTCCAGAATTACAGATTAAATATCTTGGTGGACCCTTTCCCAAGCAAAATATCAATTTAAGTAGTGAAAATGATTTTTAAGAAAAATCATTTTAAGTCTCTGCATATCATCCTTAGGACATATAGCAAATGGAAAAACATTCATTCAAGAAAATCTACCAATCTACTAAGAACAGAGTGAGTTGTTGGTATCTGAGCCACAACTGCTCACCCCACCTCTTTACTTCCACATTATACCTTTACCCTGGGCATTCAACTCAGGCCAAGATAAGGGTTCCCTCTCCCCTCCAGTTCCCAGACTGGGAATATGGTTTCACCCTGGCAGACACAGGCTGCTGGCTGTGTTTCTCATCTTCCTCAGCTCCATGCTGCATAAGATCTATTCCAGGCAGCTGTGGCTAAGAGAACCATGTCTCCCTTAACTCATCCAGCTTCCTCTCTTACAATGGAAGCTCTAGGTGCAAAAGGCTGAGTTTGTCCCAATCTTCCCCATGCTAGCTTACCAGTAGGCTACAGGTTTCACACCAGTAGAGGAAAGCTAAGAAGATGAAGAACTGCCAATCCCTCTCTAACTGTTCACTTTTAGAGTGAGAATGTTATACTCCAAGAGAAGTTGGTCCTTGACCCCAGGTGAGGTATAGTGGCAGAGTTTGGCCACTACTTGTGTTCTGCTTAGGGTGAAACAGGTCATAAAGACAAAGAATTCAGCAGCAGCTCTGCCCGAGGGGGAATGATTTGATTTTGAAACAGAGCTTGGACAACCCCGTGCCTGTGGGTTTGTCAAAAACAAGAAAGAGCATGGTGGAAAGCCATTAAGAGAAATTAGCACTTCCAGACACAAGTAAAATAGCAGAGTGGCCTGAAGTTTTAATGGAGAGAAGTAGGAAGAGATAGCCAAGAAGGGTCCTCTTGGGAACACAGTGAAGTCTATGGGTCAAGAAGAATATGCACAAGTACTACCTTGTACCCACATGAGAGATACAGGACAGACATGAAAGCATGTAGACCTATCAACACAAGGTAAAGTCTCACAGATATTCTACCTGAACTCAGGGTTAACTCCTAGGAAGCCACAACTTAAAAACAACATCCAGTCAACCATGGCAGTCTAGAAGACTGTGTATATCCAATATTGTACCCTTTTTGGAACAACCAGAGAGCAAACCTCTAAGCCACTAGTCTCTGGGTAAACATGGGACCAAAAAAAAAAAAAAACCCACCCACACACACACATACACAAACACTCTGAATATGACAGTGGCCTCTAAGCCACACATACATCCAAAACCAAAAACTTAACTGGTTAAGGGGGCCAAAGTACAAACTTTGATTAATGATAGATTATGCCAACCCCGAGGAGAACCTGTGGTAGCCCTGCTAAAAGATAAAAAACATTTTACAATTTTTGAGCAGGGAGAGCCAAGGCTGCACACATTGTAAGGAAATAGACTTTGCAGGATTAGTTCAACCAAATCACTAAAAGACAAACAAATGATCAAGCAATGCACTTTCGAATCAAAGACACAAATAACACTGAAAGTAAAATAAATGGAAAAAGACACCATGCAAACAGTAACCAAGAAACCTGGATTGGCTATATTAATATTAAACTTTAAAATGAAAAACATTAGTGATAAAGAGACATTTCATAATGTTAAAAGGTCAACCTACTAGGAAGATATGAAAATTAAAAATACACATGCACTTAACAGAAAGCTTCAAAATACATGAAGCAAAAATAGAACTGGAGGCAGAAACAGACATTTCTACAATCATAGCTGACGACTTCAATACCCCACTTTCAATAATGGACAAAACAATTAAGAGAATATCAACAGGGAAACAAAAGACTTCAGTAAGACTGTAAATGGAACTAGACCTAAAAGACATTTATATAACACTCCACAAAACAGTAGCAGAACACATATTCTTCTATAGAATACAGGAACATCCTACAGGATGGACCATATGGTAGGTCAGAAAACAAGCCTCAATAAACTTGAAAGGACTGAAATTATGCAAAAGGTATTTTCTAATCACAATGCAATGAAATTAAAATCAATAAGAAAAATTCTGGGAATTTCACACATATGTAGATATGAAACAATATATTCCTAAATAACTGAAAGAATAAATGTCAAGGGTTATAAGAAAACTCCCAGAGATGATGAAAATGAAAACATAACATACCAAAATTGATGGCATGCATGCAAAGCAGTGCTGACTGGTAAATTTATAGATATAAATGCCTATGTTAAAAAGAGATGAAAAGATCTTGTATCAATAACTAAGCCTTCCACCTTAAGAAACTAGAAAAACAGCAACTAAAATTAAAGCAAGCAGAAGAAGGAAATAATAAAGACTAGAGTGGAAATAAAATAAAAAAGAACAGGAAACAACAACAAAAAGAACAGAAAACAAGAGAGAAAAATAAATGAAACTAAAAATTGGTTGAGATAAACAAAATTGATAACCTTATAGTTAGACTGAACAAGAAAAAAAGAGATGAGCCCAATTCCTAAAATCAGAAACTAACGAAGAGACATCACTATACATATGGTACAGAAATAAAAAGGACTATAAGGGAAAACCATGAACAACTATATGCCAACAAATCAGATAAAACAGATTAAATGGAAAAATATCTAGAGAGACACAAATTACTAAATCCAACTCAAGAGGAGAAAGAACACCTGAGTAGATCAATTACAAAGAGACTGAATTAGTAATGTGATTAAAAAGGAATAAGTAAAACCACCTCCACTTGCAGATGAGATAATTTTATATACAGAAAATCCTAAGGAACCCACTGAAAAGTTTTTAGAGCTATTAAATGAGTTCAGCAGGGTTCAGGATACAATATCCACATGCAAAAATGAATTGTATTTCTATATACCAACAATGAACAAAGCAAAATTAAGAAAATTATTTTTATAATACCATACCACCCCAAAATAATAAATTGTTTAAACAAGTACAAAAGCATATAACAAAAAGTATAAAACTTATACTGTAAAAACTAAAGTACAAAACTTATACTCTGAAAATTATAAAACATTGTCAAAAGAGATTAAAGATCTTAAAAAAAAATCCCATTCATGGACCGAAAGACTTAATATTGTTAAGATAATACCCCTAAACTGATCTACAAACTTAATGGAATCCCTACCAAAACCCCAGCTCCTATTTTTGTAGAAATTATCAGGCTCATCTTAAAATTCATCTATCTGGATACAAAAGATCCAGAATAGCCATAACTATCTTGAAAAAGAAGACAAAACTGTAGGATTCCTAATTCCCAATTATAAGACTTGCTACAAAGTGGTGGCAATCAATGTACTGCAGTAGTGTCATAAGAAGAGACAAATAGATCTGTATGGAACAGAATCTTTGATTTAAAAATAAAACCTTATATTTATCATCATTGCTTTTTTGACAAAGATATCAAGACAATTCCATTGGAAGAGTCTTTTCAAGAAATAGTGCCAGGGCAACTGGATATGTACAAGCAAAAGAATAAGGTAGATTCTTACCTTGCCACTTCTTACCTCACACCAGCAATGACAAACAAAATGCATCATCTATCTTAATATAAGGTCTAAATCTATAAAAATCTTTCAAAAAGTTTATAAAACTAGCATCCAGGGCAAAAAACTGCACATGAATGTTCAAAAGCAGTTATTATCCATAATATCCAAAAAGTGAAACCAACCCAAATGCCCATCAACTGATGACTGGATAAACAAAATGTAGTATATCCATACAGTGTAATATTATTCTGCAACAAGAAATGAAGTGCTGAGAACACTGCAATATGGATGAACTTTGAAAACACTATGCTAAGCAGCCTGCCACAAAAGACCATATGTTATTTAACTCCTTTTATATGAAATGTCCAGTATAGGCACATCTATAGAAATAGAAAGTAGATTAGGGTTGTCTAGAGCTGGGGAGTGGGGGAGGAGAAGTGGTGGTAATGAGGAGTTACTGGGGATTCCTTTCGAAGGGACTAAAATATTCTAAAATCAGGTTGTTGTGACAGTTGAACAACCCTGTGAATATACTAAAAACATGTACACTTTAAAAAGGAGTAAATTATATGGTGTAAGAAGTACATCTCAAGAAAGCTGTTAAGATTTTAACTTGGAAGCATGATCCACTATATGTAAATCCTGATCCTAACAGAAAGGGAACTTCTCAATGTTCTTACCTTGTGTCTCTATCACATTTTGGTAATTCTTGCAATATTTCAAACTTTTTCATTTTTTTCAGGTAAAGGGCTATCAATTAGAACTCATGAATCACAATTTTTAAAATTGAAAAGACTCAAAAATGTTCACCTAATACTATATAAATTTAAAAGCTGGGAGAAATATGTGCCATGTAGGAAAAAAAATAGAACATAAATCTTTACAATGCAAAAATAAAAGAGAAATCACCTTTATATTATCTGTGACCTTCCTACAATTTGTAAAAGCAGAGCTCAGCTGCCCTTCATGTCAAATTTTAATCCTTTACCATTCCTTTATATTTTTCTACTTACCTAGCTACAGCTGCTAAAATGTTTGGTATACTGCCATCAGCTTAATATGTGCAATAATGAATACCAAGGGAAAGATACCAGAAAAAACCCCAGAAAATTAATGAACTTGCAACTTACATGCAACCATATAAGAATATGTATAGAAATGACAAAATATTATGAGCTTACTATTGGATAATTCCAAGTGAAGTCAGCTAAGTTATTAGCACTTCTAAATCCCTGATATACACAGCAATAGAAATAGTAATACAAATTTTGAGATCTGAAATAAAAATATCTGGTGGTTCAACCACAAGCAACAGCAATCAGTTAATCTAGTCAAAGAAAATAAAGGATCTATAAATGGTACAAGGAGAAAAGAGTATAAACAATGTAACTTTTCATTTTTCCTCCCTAGTCCATCAGACAAGTACAGGCATACCTCAGAGATACTGCAGCTTTAGTTCTAGGCTACAGTAAAGCGAATACAGCAATAAAATCAAATGAGTTTTTTTCCCCTAGTGTATATAAAAGTTATGTTTACATTGTACTGTAGTTTATTAGGTGTGCAATAGCATTATGTCTAAAAAAAATAATAATAAAACCTTTTTTTTGCTAAAAAATGTTAGTCATCATCTGAGCTTTCAGCAAGTCATAACCACTGATAATAGATCACCATAACAAATACAATTGCCCTTTCACAAGATGGTGCTGAAGGCGAAGAAGGAAGCCCCTGCCCCTCCCAAAGTCGAAGCCAAAGCAAAGGCTCTGAAAGCTAAGAAAGCGGTGCTGAAAGGCGTGCAGTCACCAAAAAAAAAAAAAAAAAAAAAAAAAAAAAAAAAGATCCATACATCACCTACATTCTGACAACCCAGGATCCTGCATTTCTGAAGGCAGCCTAAATATCCTCAAAAGAGCATCCCCAAGAGAGACAAGCTTGATCACTATGCCATCATCAAGTTCCCCCTGACTACTGAGTCAGCCATGAAGAAAACAGAAGACAACACACTTGTGTTCATTGTGGATATCAAGGCCAATAAGCACCCTATCAAACAGGCTGTGAAGAAGCTCTATGACACTGATGTGGCCAAGGTCAACACCTTGATCAGGCCTGATGGAGAGAAGAAAGCATATGTTCGACCAGCTCCTGACTATGATGCTTTGGATGTTGCCAACAAAATTGGGATCATCTAAACTGAGTCCAGCCAGCTATAAATCTAAATTTTTTTCATTAAAATAAACCCCCCCCCAACCCCAAATACAATAAAAAAGTTTGAAATATTGCGAGGAATACCAAAATGTGACAGAGACTCAAAGTAAGCAAATACTGTTGGAAAAATGGTGCTGATAGACTTTATTTCCCCCACTTTCTAACAATCTCTTTAAAGTAATGACATGAATCAAGGGGTTGTGGGAAGGAAAGCAAAGAAAAGAGAGAGGAAGAGATAATAAGAACTGGTACAATGGTTATAAAAATCTAAGGGCAAGAGAAAGGAAATGGTCAAGCTTGGGTGACTGAAATATTTCTAAACATAATCAAGAAAATTATGAGGATCTGACTCGGGAATGAAATGGTGACCTGGAAATGGTAATACGGAGGCAGGTTAAAAATTTGCAATAAGTAGCTGGAAAATCATGCTGAGAATTGAGAGACAAAAGTACATGGAAAGAATGGTTGATAAGATAGGGAGAGATATCCCAATGAGAGGGATAACTATGTTAGGGTGTTAGGAGATAAAAGATGAGCCAGTGAAGATAAACTTGGAATAGAGAATTAGGAGTTGAATACAGTAACTACAGTGTTACAGGGGAGAAGAACATTTTAAAGACAAGACAATAGTATTAAAATTTGGGGATGTAATATTCAGGGGTTTTTTTTGGGCAGTGAAACTGTTTTATAGGATACTATCACAGTGGATACCTATTTCTATACATTTGTCAAAATGCATACAATGTACAACACAGAGAATGAACTCTAATGTAAACTATGGACTTCAGTTAATATAGCAATACTGTTTCATCAATTTTAACAAATGTCACCACACTGGTATAACAGCTAGAAAAACTGTGTAGGGGAAAAAGGATATGTGGGAACTATCTACTTTGCAATCAATTGTTCTGTAAATCTAAAACTGCTATAATCTTTTAAAATGCTTATTAAATTAAATTTAGTTAATTAGATAAATCAAAAGGCCTGGTGAGGACTGAGAAAATTTTAGACCTGATGATCAAGATACTGTCAGAAGGATAGTTTCAGTAGAGCCTTGAGGTCCAAGAACGCATGGTGAATAAGACAGCAAGAGTTATGATTCCTGCCCTCATGGACTTTACCATCTGGACCAAAGATAAATTATTATGGGGAAGAGTTAGGATATGAGAACTCACATATTATTTAGAGAATTAGTTTTTTAAGTTTTTTTTTTTAAACGATTTTATTTATTTATTCATGAGAGACATAGAGAGGGGACAGAGAGACACCGGCAGAGGCAGAAGCAGGCTCCATGCTGGGAGCCCGATGTGGGACTCAATCCTGGGTCCCCAGGATCATGTCCTGGGCTGAAGGCGGCGCTAAACTGCTGAGCCACCCGGGCTGCCCTATTTAGAGAATTATTATAATTGTTTTAGAAAGAATAAGAATATCTAAGAATACTAATAGTAATAATAATAGTGTGATAAATGTTATGACAGGGAAGTGTGTTACAGGGCTCTGTGACAGCACATGGATGATCCAAACATAGACGGGGGAGGAAGGTAAAATGTTACAGGTAGTTTAGAGAAAGGATTTAAGAAAAAATGATGTTTAAGCTGAGACTAAAAAAATGGACAGGAATTATACTCTGAAAAATTTTAAAGCCTAAGACCATTTCATTGTTAAAAAATAAAGACTAAAACTAAGATAAAAACATTCACTTCTAGAAGAAAAAGAAGATAAGCTTATAAAAAAAAAAGACAAAAATTAATGAGTTAGAAAACAGAACATAGGGACGCCTGGGTGGCTCAGTGGTTGAGCGACTGCCTTTGGCTCAGGGCGTGTTCCTGGGATGAGTTCCACATCAGGTTCACTGTAGGGAGCCTGCTTCTCCCTCTGCCTATGTGTCTGCCTCTCTCTATTTCTCATGAATAAATAAATAAAATCTTAAAAAAATAACCATAAGCATAATAATTTGTTTGGATACATAATATAAAAAATATTAAAAAGATATAACATTAATAACCAAAAATGTGAGGAAGAAGTATAAACTTCCTGTATGCCATCTATCAAGTTGTAAAGTCAGCTTAAAATGTTATAAACATAACATTTTATGTAAGCCTTGCATGGTAACCACAAAGGAAAAATCTGTAGTAGATACACAAAAGGCTATGATAAAGTAGTATGTAGGCATACTACTACATACTACTACAAAAAGTCTTTAAATCACAAATGAAGACACCAAGAGGGAAAACAAAACACAAAGGATCTACAAATAAGAAAACAATGAAAAATGGTATTTTTACCTCTCAACAACCTCTCAACATTACTTTAAATGTAAATAGATTATATTTTTCAATCAAAAGACACAAAATGGCTGAAGGGACAAAACCATGAGATCCAAATGATATACTGCTTACAAGAGACTCATTTTAGCTTTAAGCACATATAGAGAATGAGAAATCTAAGGGACAGAAAACAATATTTTAAGCAAATGGTAATCAAAAGAAAGCAAAGGTAGCTATATTTATATCAGACAAAATAGACTGTGAGTTAAAAATGGTAAAATAAAGTCACTACCATAAAGTTAAAAGGGTCAATCCATCAAAAATATAACAATTATAAATAATTATGCACCCAACATTACAGCACCTAAATATATAAACAACATACTAGAAGAAAAGGAAAATAGTAATACAATAACAGTTGGGAACTTTAATACCCCACTCTCAACAACTGACAGATCATCCAGATAGGAAATCAAATAAATGAATTTAAACAATACCTCAGACTAACTGGACTTAACAGACATATACAGAACATTCTGCCCAACAGCAGCAGAATACACATTCTTCTCAAGTGCACTTGGAACATTTTCTAGGATAGATCATATACTAAAACACACAAGTCTCAACAAATTCAAGAAGAAAGAAATTGTATCACATATCTTTTCCAACACAAATGAATTAAACTAGAAATCAATAAACAGGAAGAAAACTGAAAAATTCACAAATACATGGAAACTAAACGACACACTCCTGAACAACCAATGGATCAAAGAAGAAATCAACAGAGAAATTCAAACCATCTTGAAATAAACAAAAGAGGAAATGCAACAAACCATAACTTAGGAATGCAACAAAAGCAGTTCCAAGAGGAGAGCTTATAGTGATAAATACACACATCAAGAAAAAAAGAAGTATCTCAAATAAACCACTAATTTTACACCTAAAGGAATTAGAAAAAGAACAAACTTAAGCCCCAAAACAACTGAAGAAAGGAAATAATAAAAATTAGAGAAGAAAAAATGAAATAAAGAAGACATGAACAAAACCAAGAGCTGAGTCTTTGAAAATAGAAACAATTTTAACAAGCTTTTAGCTAGACAAAAAAAAGGACCCAAATAAATATTACTATAAATGAAAGATGTTACAAATGATACTATAGAAATGCAAATAAGAGACTACAATGAAGCTATTTGCCAAACAACTGGACAACCTAAAAGAAATGGATAGGCTCCTAGGAATTTACAACCTACTGAAAATCTAAACAGACCAGTAACACGTAAGTAGATGGAAGCAGTAATCAAAAACTTCCCAACAAAGAAAAGCCCAGTACCAGATGGTTTCACTGAGATTTCTACCCAATACTCAAAGAATTAATACCAACTCTTCTCAAATTCTTCCAGAAAGTGAAAAGGTAGGAATACTTCCAAACTCATTTACCAGGAGAGCATTACCTTGATACCAAAGCTAGGTAAAAATACTACAAGAATAGAAAATTACATGTTAATATGACAAAATTCAATATTCATTCACGATAAACACTCTCAACAAAGTGGACATAGAAGGAATGAACCTCAACATAATTAAGGCCATATCTTATAGCACACAACTAACATCATTCTCTATGGTGAAAAGCTGAAAGACTTTTTTTTTTCTAAGATGAGAGCATCCACTCTCATCACTCCTATTCAACATTGTATTGGAAGTCCTAGCCAGAGGAATCAAGCAAGAAACAGAAAGCATCTGAACTGGGAAAAAAAGTAGTAGGACTATCTCTTTTTGCACATGACATGATCTTATACAAAGAAAATCCAAAAGATTCCATCAAAAAACTGCTAGAACTAGTAAAGAAATTCAGTAAAGTTGTAGAATGCAAAATACACAAAAATTAGTTGTTTTCCTATACACTAACAATGAATTATCTGAAAAAGAAAACAATCTCATTTATAATAGCATCCAAAAAAAATCGCTTAGGAATAAATTTAACCAAGATGAAGGACCTCCACAATGAAAACTATGAGACATTGATGAAGATACAAATTAGAGAAGATAATCTGTGGTTCATGAATTAATATTAAAATGTGCACACTATCCAAAGTAATGCATTGATTCACTGCAATCCCTATCAAGATTCCAATGGCATTTTTTTTCTTTTTACAGAAAGAGAAAAACTATACAAAAATTCATATGGAACCACAAAAGACCTCAAGAAACCAAAGCAATTCTGAAGAAGAATAACAAAACTAGAGGCAACACACTTACTGATTTTAAACTATACTACAAAGCTCTAGTTATCAAAATCACACTGAAATAAAGATAGACACAAAGACAGATGGAACAGAACTGAAAGTCCAGAGATAAACCCATGCATATATAGTCATCTAATATTTGACAAGGGAGCCAAGATTATCAATTGAGGAAAGATGGTCTCTTCAATACATGGTATGGGGAAAACTAGATATTCATATGCAAAAGAATGAAACTGGACCCCTACCTTATATCACTCACAAAAACTAACATGTAACATATTAAAGACCTAATATTGTAAAACTCCTAGAGGAAAAAGAGAGGGTAAGCTCTTTGACACTGGTCTTGGCAATGATTTTTTAGATATGAAAGCACAAGCAACAAAACCAAAACTTAAAACAAGTGGGACTACAACAAACTAAAATGCTCCTGCATGGCAAAACAATGATAAAGTGAAAAGGCAATCTATGAAATGGAAGAAAATATTTGCAAACTATATATATATGTATCTGATAATGGGTTAGTATCCAAAATATTAAGGAACTCATACAACTCAACAGCAATAAAACAAATAATCCAATTAAAATGGGTAAAAAAAGAAATGGGGGCCTAAAAAAAAAGGATAAGGACCCAAAGACACATTTTCCCAAAGAGGATATTCAAATGACCAAGATACATGAAAAGGTGCTCATCATCACTAATCATTGGAGAAATGAAAAATCAAAACCACAATGAAATACCACCTCACACCTGTTAGAATGGCTATTATCAAAAAGACAAGAGATAACAAGTGTTGGTGAGGATATACAGAAAAGACAACCTTTGTTGTAAACTGCTGGTGGGAATGTAAATTGATGCAGCCTTTATGGAAAACAAAAAATTAAAAATAGAATTACTACATGATCCAGCAATCCCAATTCTGGACATATATCCAAAGGAAACAAAATTACTATATCTTGAAAAGATATCTGCATCCCTATATTTACTGCAGCATTATTTGTAACAGCCAAGGTATGAAAACAACCTGCATCCAACAACAACAGATGAATGAATCAAGAAAATATGGTATACATGTATAGTTGACCCTTGAATAACAGGGTCTGCATGGGTCTACTTATAAACCAATTTTTTTCAATAAATTCAGCACAGTACTGTAAATGTATTTTCTAATATTTTTCTATGCTTGCTTTAAGAATACAATATATAACACATATAACATACAAAATATATGTTAATTGACTTTATGTTGAAGAAAGGCTTCCAGTCAACAGCAGACTATTAGTAGTTAAGGTTTTAGAGAGTCAAGAGTTATATGAAGATACTGAACTGAGTGGGGATGTTTGTTGTGGGGCTGGTGTTCCTAATTCCTGTGTTGTTCAAGAGCCAACTATACAATAGAATTCAGCCATGACAAAAGAAGGAAATCCTGCCATTTGTGACAACTTGGATGCCCTTGAGGGCATTATGCTAAATGATGTCAGACAGAAAAAAACAAATAACTGTTACGTTCTTACTTACATACTGAGTCTGAAAAAAGTGAACTCAGAGGAACAGAGAACAGACTATTTCCAAGAGTGAGGGGAATGGGCAAAATGGGTGAAGGTGGTCAAAGGGTATAAACTTCCAGTTGTGAGATGAGTAAGTTCTGAGGAAGTAAAGTACAGCATGGTAACTACAGTTAACATATTATATATTTAAAGGTTGCTGAAAGAGCAGATTTTTAAAGTTCTCATCACAATAATATTAACTATGTGAGGTGATGAATGTGTTAACCTTACTGTGGTAATCATTGTGCAATATATATATGTATCTATAAATTATTATGTTTAAACCATAAACTATCACAGTGTTGCATGTCAATTCTATCTCAATAAAACTAAGGTAAAAAAACTCTAAGGGGATGATATGGGAATACATAAATTAATTTTTAAAGAGCAAAAAAAAATCCCCAAAAAACTAAAATGAGAAAAGGAATATAACAGAATTATGAAATGTATGTATGTACGAATGAATTAATAGTATGCATTTTGAAAATCTTAATAAAAGGAGTTTTGTAAAAAAACAAAAACCAAAAAACACTGAGACTGACTCAAGAACTTAAAGAAAACCCAGAGCCTAATAACAATGGAACAAAGAATTAGAAATTTTGCCAGTTGTTCCAAATTTTTAAACAACAGAAAATATTCATTTCATGAAGCTGGCTATAAACCTTAATTCTAAAAACATAGTAAGAACAAATAAAAAATTAAATAAACATAGAATATGCTTAGAAATGGAGTATATCCTAATTCAAAATTCAAGTCTAGCAAGTTAAACACAATAGGAAGTCAAATGGCTCAGTAGGTTATTCCAAGGATGCAAGAATTATTTAATATTAGCAATCTAGTGATATTAAGTACAAAATACATCAAGTGGTTAAAAAAGCAAAACTATATGAAAAGTTGAATAGATGATGAAAAAGATTACAATAACAAGGTGTCCACTCTTACAATAACTAACACTGTAGTCCAAGTTCTAGTCAATGCAATTAAACAGGATATAAAATAGGCATGAGTTTTAGAAAAGAGATTATCAGTAAGATAATTATACCAAAAAAAATTTATACCTAAAAAGATCCTAATAGACAACTATAAAATGCTTAAAATAAATAAGAGAATTCACTAAAGAACTTAGATAGCAAAATATAATGGGAAGAAAACTCTATTTAGAATAGCATCACAACAATACCTCTAAAAGTAATGTCTGGATGCCAGAATAAATGAAAAACATGCCATGATTATGAAGGGGAAGAATGATGATAGCAAGTGTGAAAGTTTTCCACATGAAAGTTTTATTGCAAATCAGACCAAATTATCAATGGGATTTTTTTTTCTGGAAAACAGCAGCATAATTCTAACATGTATATAGAAGAATAAACAGGTGAGAATATCTAAGAAAAGAAGCTATATGTCTGAATAGTGTGAAGAAGACTGGGTCTATCAGATATTACTTGTAAAGCCATAATAAATTAAATACTAACATCTGCATAAAATTGATAAACAATTCAATAGAAATGAACAGGGGGCAGCCTAGGTGGCTCAGCAGTTTAGCGCCGCCTTCAGCCCAGGACATGATCCTGGGGACCCAGGATTGAGTCCCACATTGGGCTCCCTGCATGGAGCCTGCTTCTCCCTCTGCTTACATCTCTGCCTCCCTCTCTCTCTGTGTCTCATGAATAAATAAAAAATCTTAAAAAAGAAAAAAGAAATGAACATAAACAGGTTAATATTTGATAAAGGAAACACATCAATTCAATGAGAAAAGTATGGATTATTCAATAATTATAGAAATAGACTATTCTTCAATATTCAAGCTAGTTCCATTTCTTATTCCATAAACTAAAATGTATTCCAGAAAAAAGAAATATAAAATTACCATTTCAACCAAGTAATTATAGATCTTGAAGGAAATATAGAACATTTAATTGATTTCAAGACAGAATTAATTCAAAAAAGCACACTAAGCAATTGAAAAAAAGCCAAAGAAAAAAGATTGCGAAATATAATTACATAAAAATGAACAATGTGAAGTTGTTGAAAACCGAAAGCCAAACAACTAATTGGGAAAACTCTCACAATAAGTATAAAAGTTAATCCTTAGATAGACAGACATATATAGGAGAGCTCTTGCAATTAAGAAAAATTTCCTTTTAAACAGAAAAAGGACACTAAGAAAGTATTTGAAAAAGATTAAAATTTCTTATAAATACATGAAAAATACTAAC
Organism: Vulpes vulpes; assembly: GCF_048418805.1. NCBI lineage: Eukaryota > Metazoa > Chordata > Mammalia > Carnivora > Canidae > Vulpes > Vulpes vulpes. Next base: position 75,475,214 of record NC_132785.1, read on the forward strand.
TTCACTAGTGGTAAAGAAGTATAAATTAAAGAGAACATGATCTGCCTCTCAAGCTAGGAAAGGTTTAGAAAATGTGACTAATACCTTACATTGGCCAGGCTGAAGTTATACAAGTATTCTTACATAATGTTGGTAGGATTAGAAATTAGTACTTAGTGAAAAGTAATTTTGTAATATGTATGGCCTGAAATAAGTTCTTATGCTTTGATGCAATAATTCTATTTCTAGGAATCTAACCTAGTGCAAGACATTAAAAATGAATGTCCAATAATCGTGAAACTTGGCACCATAAAAATTATTTTTGGAAAGTATCAAAATGCCTGAGAAAAATGCTCACAATATGATAAAGTCCTTTTTAAAAGATAACAACTTACTGTATACATATATATTACTATGATTCCAGTTTTGTAAAACAAATCATATGCATATCAAAAAAGAAAAGTCTGAAAATACATAAACAAATGTTAAGAATAGTGTTAGAAGTATATGGTTTATTTTTATATTGTATATTTTCTATTATAACTAGAGAAATTAAACATTATTTTTAAAAGATTATTCTGAGAAAAGCTAAAACCCACAAAACCAAAGAAGTGAGTAAAGATTCTATTTTCTCATAAAATTTGGTAGTAAAAATGCATGAAAGGGATACCTTGAAAGGACAGTAACTGAGGATAATTTTGTTTTGTTTAAAGGAAGGTAACAAGTGTGCTTATGGTAAAGGGGTAAGTAGAAATACAAGATAAAGAACGATTAGCTTTTTGAAGATCCTAGAGAAGCAGAGAATGGAGGAAGTAGTACAGGTTGGGGGCAGGTGATTTCTGAAACTGACGGTGAGCAAGAAAAGATGTCTCAATATAGAAATTTTAAAGACTTATAAGGTGGAGCTGTTTGATGTGGGAAAGGAATGAATGATCTTGTTTACTTTGCAATCCTATACAATAGTGTTGGCAAGGTGTTTTGCTTTTTTTGATTGATGTGTGGAGGAAGAGAGGTTAGGAACTAGTCGTCTACCAGATTGGCTTTCATATAGGAGGTCAAACATTTGAATTGAATCCTCAGTGAGGTTAGTGTAGAGATCATCTTTTGACTATAATGAAGGGCTTGGAGAGTAAAGAAGTGGTTTACAATAATTACTCTAAGAAGCAAAGTAAGAAGTGAAAAAAGAATAAGAAATCTGTCAGACAGTAGAGAAGGTACTGTTGAAGTAAAGGAGCATGAATCTACAGTCACTCCCTACACCACACTGGTTTGATCATTTTCTCTAGTAATACACTACTGCCTAGGAGTGGATAAAGTAGATATCAATGATTCAGATCAAGGCTGCTTGCATGCTCAATTAGTTAAGCCCCCGACTCTTGGTTTTGGCTCAGGTCATGATCTCAAGCATGAGATGGAGCTCCACATCAGGCTCCATACTGAGCAGAAAGTCTGCTTGAGATTCTCTCCCTCTGCTCTTCACTCCTTCACTCACATGTGTGCACACTCTCTAATGAATAAAATCTTTTTTTCCCTAATGAATAAAATCTAAAAAAAAAAAAAAAAAAAAAAAAAGAACGATTCTGAAGAGAATTGATTCCAGCCATATATAATATACATATATATGTATATATAAAAACTTTAGTGGAAGAATCATTTTGAAGATGCCAGAAATGGTATTTTTATAGTTGACAATATGGAAGCTTCTGACAGGACTAGTGAAATCAGAGATAAGTGGCAGATTGACTGTGGGAATGGAAAAAGCAAAAAACTGGAAACATAAAAGTATGAAACATCAACTAAGATGTGAGAGCGTAAGATATGGATATTAAGTAGGTTGTGGATTTGAGATCTCAGAAATACAGATATTCTTCATAATGGTAAAATTAAAAGCATTGCTTTATTTTTTTTTTTTAAGATTTTGTTTGTTTATTCATGAGAGACACAGGGAGAGAAAAAGCATTGCTTTATTAATGTGTTTCTAGTTAGACTGCCAAAAAAGTACTTATCCATAAATTTTATTTAGAGACTAGACAAGAAAGTAGCAAATATACATGTCAACCTCACAAAAATTCCAGTGAAGTAATATTCTGCAGTATCTAGTACTGGTTTCCCAGAAGTCTTGTTCATATACATCAAGAACTAGGTATCATTAAAATTATGATATAATAAGATTTCACACATAAAAAACCACATGTAAATAGATACACACCCAAAAGCTTAATGAGAAATCAGGTTTATAGTAATATAATAACCTAAATCTATCTTCTTTGTTACATTAATATTTTTTGTAAGTACTAGTTTATATTCACCAGTATGACTGGTGAATATAGTGTTAGAGACCTCTAACACTAATCAAAAAGAGTATATTTGGAACATCTTAGTATGGGTAAACCAAAGAACATTTTATATGTTCAACTAGATTTCTACAATCAAAAGAATTCTGAAATGCATAAAAAAGTATAAACAATTCAAAGATACCATTTTAGTGTAGCCCTGCATTTTTTCAAAAAGTTTGTTATTTAAAGGTATATGGAAATGAAATATAGTTTCTGCTCAGAAAGTTAACAATACAGTATTATTTACACATAAATAGAAATAGCTGTCAGTTGCTAGTTATAAATCTGAAGGTTTCCCAACAACTTACCACTGTCTTGAATCCAAGTTCCTAAGTTCTCTAAGTAGTTTCTCATTTTTCTTCAGGAGATGAAAGCTCCTCCTAAAAAGAGATTTTCATCACCTTTGCAGTGAATGACATGATGATACCAGAAATATTTTCCACTCTACTCATGCAACCCTTAAACACTTTTCTTGCTTTTTCATACTTGTAACACAAAGGAGAACAGGCCGTTAAAAAAAAACGTAAAAAATCTATCATTGTTTCTACCAATTTCTAAATAGATTTCTGTTCGTGGGTTATGATCCACTAGTCACTTCCAATTTTTCCCTGCAGATACTGTGAGCTTCTGAAACTCACAACCAGGAAAATAGAAATATCCGCAGGTTCCTTTTCAAGAGTTTCCTAAAAATATTTAAGAAAGTTGCTCCTAATGAGAAATAAAATACTCACAAAATTTAAATCATTACTGAGTAAGCATATGTAATCCAGATGGAATTTGCTCTCTTCCTTGTTTTACCTTATAGGCAATTTTTTATGCTATGAAGCAATGTAAAACTTTTACCAAAAACATTCAATACATGCTAAATATGTACTAATTATATTCATGAAATCAATGCTTGTTGTGGTAAAACATAGCTTCCCACCTTTAATTTTTCTCAAGACAATATATGGGCCATCCTACATCAAGAGAGAGTAGAATGCACTTACATGAGTGGCAATTACCTACATTTGGACGTACCATAAGGCAAATTGTGTTCCTGACATAACACGTCTTCCTCATAAAGCAAAGAATACTCCCTTCTAATAAATGGAAGGGTTTAAATTAAATAAGATTTAAACACTAGTCAAGCAAGTAGAACTCCATTTCAGTGCTTCACCTGCATTTAAATTCTTAAAGATTTATTTGTCCACTGATACCTGAGCTCCCCTCCTACTACAAACTGAACAAGAATAAATGACTCTAACCTAGTATTTCTGATTTAAATCTAAATAAAGCCTTTTGGTTTAACTCTTATCCAACTTACATGAATAAATTTGTGCTTACTGCAAACTTTCAAGGAGGCTTTTGCAACATGTGTAAAAAACAAAATTTTAGAAATGAGATACAGATTCCTTTCTTGATTAGATGATAAATCTTGAGTTAACTTCTCTGATACAAACAAGAAGAGATCATATTGCTATATGGCTAAAAAATTGGTTACGTTTATGTGATATAATAAGAAATATATATTTGGGCTCTGCCTCAGTTCCTGACACAGAACTCCTGAAACCCTTAACTTCCTGAGTGATGAACATAACAGGAACATCTTACATACAGTTCCTAAATCCCTTGCAATTTCCTTGGTAATAGGAGAATCTTTTGTTCTGATGAGGTGATGCTTGGTGGGCTCCTGAGTAGCTTCAGGATGGGGATTAGTCATCAGAAAGCACAAACCATGGTTAGAAGCTTAGAACTTTCAGCCATCCCTATATGCTTATGAGAAAATGCTTCCATAATAATACCTAAACTATAAGGTTCAAAGAGCTTCCTGGGTAGTCAACTCAATTCAATATGCTGGCATGGTGGTAGACCCCAACTCCACAGGAACAGAAGCACTTGTGCTTGAGAGACTTCCAGACTTCATATTTTGTACTTCTTCATCAGTCTGGGGTCCTTTAACTACCTTTTATAATAAACTGCTAAACATAAGTAAATGTTTTGTGAGCCATTATAGCTAATTATCAAACCTGAGGAGATAGTTATCTGATTTATAGACAGTTGGTCAGAAGCATGGACTTTCAACTGGTGTCAGTCTTGTGGGTCTGAGCCTTTACTCTGTTTGTGCTAACTCTAATTAATGCTGGAACTGCCTGGTGTGGAAAACCCACATATTTGGTGTCAGAAGTATTATAAGAAAAACAGTTTTTCCTATTAGCTTACATGAAGGTTGGAAAAATAAGATTTTTTTTCAATTTTATGAGCTATAATTTCTAAGTCAAAGAGTTCTACTCGCTATTATGAAAATGTTAATAGTTAATTTATTGAGTTATCTTTTTATTCCCTTGAATCCTGATAAAACTCAGTGGTCTCAAAAAGGAAAAAAAAAATCTGTCCCAAAGCCAAGGAACTAATTAGTAAAGACGAGAAGACAGACTAAAATGCTTGAGCAAAAGATGAATAAGACTAATGTAAAAGAAAAATTTCTCTTTTGTTCTTACCTTTTGTCCCAGGAATTCATTCCCAATATACTAAGCAGCAATCTGCAATAATAAAATGCTGACTGAGGCTTTTGAGGTGTTGGTTCATCTTGTTCCACAGCTTTCATGTTTAAGTCATTAAAGTGTTTCTCAACAAATTCTTTTTCCTCTGTATGCTGCTTAAGGATAGCATTAATAACATCATTTTCCTGTTTTTCAGAAATGCACACAGGTTGTGGAGCAGGAATATTAAGTGAGATTCCAGTTCTCTGTAAGCACTCAGGACTAGTTATACCTAAATACTGCAAAAGCTCATCAAGAACATCCTCTTCATCTCTTATGGTATCCCAAGTTGGTACAGTTTCTCTAAAACCTCTTTTAAACTGGAGGGAAATCCCATCATTTACTGTTATATCTTCTAAGCATTCATTAGATGTAGGAGGCTCTTCTGCCTTCTCTTGGCGAGACAATGAAAGTATAAGAGACGTAGGTTCTGACAAGCCACTCACAGGAGGTGGTCCATACAGGATGGCAGAATCCCATGAATATTTCCCGGACAGATCACGTACTATGATTCTGACATTTGAATTGGCCGACGCAAGGCCAGCAGATAAACCTCCTCCGGGGATACTCTCTTCTGATCTGATCTGGATACAGGACACTAAGGTTGTATTGTTCAATACAAAGAACTGGATATTTGGGCTCTCAAAGAGTTCAGGAGAAAGTTCAGTACTTTCACTGTAATGATTGTCATGATTTTCACACACCTGACTTGTTAACATAGCAGGACCACCACTCATTGGATAATGGCCCAAGTGATTTACCAGATGTGTAATAACAGTGCGGGCAGCTATAGAGATTAATCCTTGTTGCATTTGAGTTTTCACTAGAAATAAGAAATATAAGTCAGTGGGAATACGGCTGCTTTCTAGGAAGTCATGATAACAATGATACTGTAAAACAACAAAAGGAGATTTCCTCACATTTTCAAAATCACATTCAAATATTAGAGTAAATATGAATATTTCCAATTTAGATTCTGTACTACAGGAATGATGGCAAAGAAGTAAACTCTCTTTGATGAAGTTTTGTTAATTTTATAAAACAGCCCCTTTTCAAAGTTTTGCTTATTGCACAATTTAAACTTAAGCCTTTAAATGTAAATCATATTTTCAAAGAAGAATCACAAGTATTATAAATCACTTAGCATATGGATTAGAAAGCCAATGAAATCCAACTGATAAGTTTATCTCATGAGTAGATTCAGAGAGAAGCATGCCTTAAATGTCATTTAATTATGGCTTTTATGGATGATATAAAAGTTTCAGAGAAAAGCAATCTTTCACTAAACTTTAGGAATCAGGATCAATTTAAACAGTGAGTCGGTATAGCCAGTGTATAACAAAAAAACTTTATTGTAAGGGAAAACATATCTTATGGGCCTGTTTATGTATTATACTTTTGTAAGATATTCTTCTGGGTCATTGTGGCCTAGTCTGAGCGTTTACTTGTATGGAAGAAGCATTTTTCTATTCTTCCTTAAGCATGTTAGGAAAAGCAGGGCAGCCCCGGTGGCGCAGCGGTTTAGCGCCGCCTGCAGCCCAGGGTGTGATCCTGGGGACCCGGGATCGAGTCCCACATCGGGCTCCTTGCATGGAGCCTGCTTCTCCCTCTGCCTGTGTCTCTGCCTCTCTCTCTCTGTATGTCTCTCATGAATAAATAAAATATTTAAAAAAAAGCATGTTAGGAAAAGCAAATAGATAAGAAACATCTCCATATGAGTAACTTAAAAAAAAAAAAAACATACCAAACAGTAAAAAAAGAAAATTCAAAGAATATAGCACTTAGGGGCCTGAAATGTCAGGACCTCAAGGACAAGGAAAAGGGAGAAGGCAGGCAGAAAACAGAGAGGGAATAAAAGGAGGAAGGAAGAAGTGGAGATAGACAATAACTTGTCAAAGCCCACTAGCCAAAGACTGCCAGTGTAGTCCTAAAGCAGGGTTGATGTGGAAGCCAGTTCTGAAGTAAATGGTGTCATGAAGTGAGGACAATTTGGTGAGGATTATCTTGATACTTTTCATCCAGGAGGCAGGGAAAGAGTTGTCATTGGTAAGAAAGTATTCATCATTCACCTTAGGATATTTAGTTGTTTGTGTTTACTGTGTTCTTGTCTTACACAATTACAGACATGATTACAGAATGACTGTGTCTTTGTATTGTTCTACCATAGTCAAAGATCTTGTCTTAGTATGGTTTATATTCTGCAAGGATTTTAATCATTTGGGAATACAATGGCTTACCTGCCATAATAAATTTAGATTTGAGAATGTCCTGATGATCAAAGCATTATCTACATATAATAAATTTCTTAGTTTTAAGTGAACTTTGTGATGTATTTTGGTAACTGTATAGAATTGTGTAACCACCAACATAATATATAGTAAAATTCCCAAATAAAAAAGAATAAATTTTACGTAAATTATATCTCAATAAGTAAACTCTACTTTAAAAGTTTAAAAAGACAGTACCTTGTGCAAAGCTTGTAACATACTTAAAAAGGGGCAAGAGGAAAGAATAGTGTTACATTTTCAAGCCCACAGCCCCTCAAGTTTCAGAACTAACACACTGGCTACAGGCAAAGATCAGCAAGAACCAGCAGCTATACCATTAATAGCAAAAACATCTTCTTCCATCATTCCAGTTCTAAAAAAAAACCAGTTTTCTCTGGACTTTGGTTGATTTTGAAATGTTAGAGTATCAAAATTTTCATCTTCTTCTATTATCAATCAAATTATAGGACTACATACATATATATGTGAATATTTTTCAGTTTACTTAAAAAGTTCCAGTTACACTGAGTTGTTTTTCAATTATAAAGATGGCTAGTTCTGAAAATCAGCTATTCAACACGAGATAACATTAAATGATTAACCTTAATTCAATCCCACATTTTTAAAACCATATGCAAGCCAAGTAAAAAGATATGTCACTGGATGATGAAAAACAGAGGGGTGGCTTAAATCTAGTGTCTGCTTTCCCTTCCCTTATTATAACTTACAATTTAATGAATGTTCACGCTATTAGGGGCCTTACAGACAATCTAGCCAATACCTATCATTTTGAACATGAGGACACAAGTGTTAAGGGATATAACTGCCATAGAAGAACAGGACTGGTCTTTTCCCAGTTCAGTGTTATTTCCATCTTTACCACAACTCTAGTTTTCGTATTTTTCTCTTTTGTTAAAATGCTCTTTTGTTTTGGCAAATCACTGTGACATATGGAAACAATGAATTCAAAATTTATTTTTTTCTTTGTACAGTAACTTCAAAATAGTATTACGTGGCATAATTGCTATATAAAAGGGCCAGATCAATTGAAAAGCTCATTTAAGTAAGACTAAATCACATTTTAAATGGTAATAAAAAATTATATAATTAGACATTAAAATTTTTTTTGATGTATGAAAAAAATTTCTGTTCTTTATTCTTCTTCTTTTGAGTGATAAGCTTAAATAAATGACTTGTTCTAAGCAATGTATCCTTTTTGCAGGGCATTTCTGAAGATGTGAAAGAATATAATTTAATAGAAGCAGATGACAAAAGAGAGACAAATTCCTAACTTCATCTCTGACCTGAGCTATGATCATGGACAAATCACATAAAACACCTTAAACCCCATTTTTTTCTAAGAATAATACAGGTTTTTTATAAAGATGAATTGAAAACTCATATACAGAGTTGGATATGAAAGAAGCAATACAAACCATTCGATTTTGAGAGTATTATAAGTAATAGGTTTTATGAATTCCTTTTTCAAACTTATTTATAAATAACCTGCAAGAATGAACCGAGCTCTTTCCCTAAAACAAACCTCTAAACCCAGGTACCCTGCCCATCCTATATATCCTCTTCTTAAAGGAAGAGATAGTGAGAATGCAGTTCAAATAAGCTTGTTCACAAATCTGTCATAATTCTTAACGAGTATACTTAAAGAATATATTTAGATTTTAAATGCAGGTAATATAATTTTCTTCCCTAAGTTGCTTCTCTAGATTTAAAATATTTATAAATATGAGAGGATAAAAATCTCTCAACTTGTTAATTGGGCAATTTGATTTAGATTTTTTGAGTTATAAGCTATAGAATATATATATATCTTCTACATATCTATTTAGATATAAAGAAAACACAGGAAATTCTCTAATTTAGGTATTCAAAATGAAACTCTAAATAACTAGTCTTGTAAGAAAATGCAACATGAAGATATCGATGCTTCTAGGCTTTGTGTAACTAGCATTCATTTAAATAAGTCTATTCAAGGTTGTCTTTTCAGATTGTCAGATTAAACAAACCCTACAGCATTTGCAGCAAACCCATAATTACAGATTATTATGGCATACAAAAGCAGCAAGACATAAAAAGCTGCTGCAATTCATTGCACTGTAATAGAACATGCAGAGGAAGTTAATTTTGACAAATGCTTTAAATATTAGCTTTGCATAATATGTATAGGTGAAACTATAATTAGGACAGAATGAGTCCTTTAGAGCCTCCTTTCACTCTGACCCTGCAAATGATGACTTTTTGCTAATAAGACTACTGCCATTTGACAAAAAGCCAACTTCACTACCTTGCTTTATTATTTAGTAAATTTAATAATTACGGCTACTCCTGCCAATAGTTCTCAAATCAGACTTGTTCAATCCAATACTGAGCTTATTAGGGACACTCTATGTTTAGAAATCTTGGGCCAAAAAAGTACTTGAAGATGATGAAGCATGCCTTAGACAAGGGCACAGTGATTAGTCACTTTGCCACATTAAAAAAAAAAAACACAACAACACAGCATGTAGTCACTACAGACCACAGAATCACCTGCTGTTGGCTTACAGCTGTTCCTAAAAGGTTCTGCATTTATCTGGTCTTTTATATTTTTAAGGAAGTCCAAAGGGAACAACTTAATACATTTAGAGAATACTCCACAGAGCATTTGATATCAATATAAAACTCATATATTTAAATCTTTACTTCTGTATCTTCTACAGTGACTGTTAATAGTAAATTTTATCTGAAATACATTAAAACCTCTCTTTACATAAGTAAACTACTTATTTCACTGTTTATGAAGTGTGTTATAATGCCCTGAATCAAACTTTATCATTTTTTTACCCTTTTAAAAGTGCAAAAAGCAACTAATCTTTTCACATAACTTTGTTTTTAAAGTAAAATAAACACTCTGGTTTACTATACCAAATCTAAAGAAATAATATATAAAATGCCTATATATATCAATTATGGTCTAAATTATTTTGCTATACCATACTTCCCAGTATATCTCTACTATATGTGAGTTTTAATTTAAATCTTACATTTCTATTTCACTTGTATATAGATGATGCTTGAACAATATGGGGGTTAGGGATGCTGACCCCCTTGCAGTTGAAAATCCATGTTTAACTTCTGACTTCCCAAAAACTTGACTACCAATAGCCTACTGTTGACAGGAAGTCTTACCAATGACATAGCAGTTGATTAACACATATTTTAAATGTTATATGTATTATATACTGTATTCTTACAATGAAATAAACTAGAGAAAAGAAAATGCTAAGGAAGAGAAAATATATTTATAGTAAAAAACTTAAAGAAACCCATGTATAAGTGGACCTGCACAGTTCAAACCTGTGTTGGTCAAGGGTCAACTGTATTTGTGTTTCAGACAAACTATTAGTAACTTGTGGTCAACCCCAAACCCTAGCCCTATTTCTTTGATGTGTAACTTCCTATTTCACTTGCAGTCTACATCACCAATCTATTATCATGGCCACATCTTAGATGTCTTAATCATTTATAACTATTCCACCTTTAAAAATCAAACTCTTCCTGGGATGCCTGGGTAGCTCAGCAGTTGAGCATCTGCCCTGGGCTCAGGGTGTGATCCCAGGTCCAGGGATTAAGTCCCACATCAGGCTCCCTGCAAGAAGCCTACTTTTCCCTCTGTCTCTGCCTCTCCCTGTGCAACTCTCATGATTAAATAAATAAAATCTTAGAAAAAAAAATCAAACTCTTCCTTAACAGCTTACTCTTTGACCACAATCTCTTAGTCTAGTGATTTTCCCCACTCTTGTTTCTTAGAGCCTTTGGAGAAAGCTCTTGGAGATGGACAGAAGTCAGTAGGATCCCAGGCCTCTACTCTGTTGCAGCTCTACTTTTGAAAGTTTTACAAATTGGGTTTCCTTGTGAAATTTATTTGAAGGGGTTCTACTGCTTAAAAACTCATTTTAAAAGCCATTGTCTTAAAGGGTTGCGGAAGGGGAGGAAGGTGGGGGGGATGGGGTGACTAGGTGACGGGCACTGAGGAGGGCACTTGATGAGATGAACACTGGGTGTTATACTATATGTGGGCAAATTGAATTTAAATAAATAAATAAATAAACAAACAAATAAATAAAAACCCATCGTCTTAACATAGTGACACTCTCCATGACTGTCAACCTCGGCTGCATATTAATCACCTATAAAGCTTTAAAAAATCCTAGCTCTCCCAAATGAAGAAATCAAAATCTCTATGGATAGGAGTAGCACAGCAGTAATTTAATGTGCAACCAAAGCTGAGAATCACTGCTTTAGCTTCTTATTGCCAACATCTACTTTCTGATTCACTGGATCACTCCATTTTCTTCTAACTTATTAGCCATTCCCAAGGATCAGTTCAATCCTCACCAAGCCCAGATTCCATGGCTAAACCATATACCAATATTCTGAAAGCCATAGCTCCTGTGTTTTTCTGCCACATCCACCTTACTTAATGCTGACTGGTGCAACCAAAACTTTGTTGTTTCCATTTTCCGTTGGACTCTCAGTGACTTCTGCCAATCCCCTTAATTTACTTCCATTTGCTTCTTTCTGGGTCAGAATAAGGGCTAATATCAGCACCAATACTTTCTAGCTACTGTTCAGGAACTTCACCCTACTAAATGATCCCCTTCCCATCTTCCTTCTCAACTTATAATTTTGTTCAACTTTATTCATCCTTAGAACTCCCTTACCCCTGAATCATCCACTAGCTCACCACTGTCTTACTGCTTTTCTCTCTTTTTTTAAACAAACTTCTTTAAAGAGTACTTTTGACAAATGGCTCTTTAACTCTTCCTTACTCTACAACCCACAGCCATCCATTTTTCCCTCCTACATCTTTGCTGAAATTAAAGTGGACATATTTTTCAGACTTTCTGTATTGGACCTATCATTTAAAATCATTACCCCATCTTTTAAATTATCTTTTTCCTGTCTTATTTCAGAGAAATTACTCTTCCAGTTTTCCTTCCTTTCCAACTTTTCTCAGAACACACACACAGGTGTGCGTATGCATGTGCACAAACACACAAATATATATTCCTAACAAAGACCTTGCAACAGCCTCACAATTAGTCTCTCTGTTCCCGAGTTAACTTCCCTAAAACCAATCTAACATAACAGAGATCAGCAAACTCTTTCTACAGAATGCATAAAAGGAGCCAGATAGCAAAAATTTTCAGTTTTATGGACCACATGATCTCCTTTGCAACTGTACAACAAACACTGCTGATATTGCACAAAGGCAGCCATCATGATATGTAAATGAACAGCATGGATGCAAAAAGAACTTTACTTACAGGAACAAGGGGTGGCCATGGGCCATAATCCTCTGACTCCTAGAAAATACTGTTGCCAAAACGCTCTTACTACTAATTTTATCATGTATATAACCTCCTTAAAACCCTTCAATGATTGCTGGGTTCCTCTAGGCTACTTCTATCTTAAATGTACATTTACTTTTATACTCATATTTAGAGGTTATTTACATCTTTTCCTTATATCAGAAAGTAAACTTTATGAATGTAGACACAATGTGGCTTAAAAAAATGTTACTGAGTTCACTGCCCACCAAGAAATGTGCAAAGGGTTTTACACATATTATCTTATTGAGTACTCAAAACAACCATAAGGGAATGGATATTATTATCCCCATTTTACAAATAAGGAAACTGAAAGAGCCACTCAGCTAGTAAATAATAGTCAGTACCCTATCTGTTAGTCTCCAAAGCTAAATCTGTTATTCTATTATATAAATTCTATGATGTATAAAATAAAATACCAAAAAGAACTTATCAGAATACCTTAACTAGAAGTATAAAGGGAATGTCATCACATGTAATCTTAGTAACTGTGTTTCTGAAGTTATTTCCTAAACTAAAAATGAACTTTGCTATAATACACATGGTGAGGTAAAGAGCTACAAAGTAAGACATATTCATCTCCATTATTTCTACCTACACCCTCAAATCATATTTTCAGAGAACCCAAGAAATAATATGGTCCTTTGGGAATTTTTTTTTACCTTCTGTCACTGGCTGAAGTTTAGAGGATCGTTCTGAATCTGGAGAGTGCAGAGGTTCAGGCTCTTTCAGACTTTCCAAATGCATAAAAGGATCATAATCTACAGATGCCAAATCGGAGAGGCTCATTGGAAAATACCTTGGATTGCTAAAACACTGAGCTCCATAAACACACCCATGTAACACCTGAAAGTATGAGGGAAAAATATAGTTTTCCTTTTCAGTGAAGATAAACAAAAAGAGAAAAATGCCAACTGGAATATAAGAGCTTGACAAAATTTTTAAGTATTTTAAAACTTAGTTCTTCAATCAAGGTAAAACTTAATACTTCTTAAAAAGAAGAATGAATAAAATTTAACTAATCATTCTCGCATTCAACAAAGATTTGACTCCTTTCAAAAATCTGCAGTGAAACAACTGTACTTTGTAGGAGGAAATTTTAATTAGCCTTAGACACTGTAAGATAAATCTACATTCTTAGAAAATACCTGGCTCTAAAAAACTAAAAATGTAATACTAAGAAATGCTATTTTTTTCAGTTTTAAAAGTGTTGGTTAAAGCAAACAAATTTAAAAAAAAAATAAATAAAGCAAACAAATTTACCTTATAAATGCAATTGAGGACAGATTTTTCTATTTTATCATTTTCTGCTCCTGTAGCATGGACTGGTTGGAGCAGTGTCTTTAAAGGTAAGGCCATGATCCAGTCCAGAAGGCACAGAAGTAAGGATACTACCAACTGAAACAACAACAAAAAAGATTATTATTGTAAACTCATAAAATAAGACCTTAATACCTTTTTAATTTTTATTTTTTATTTTATTTTATTTATGATAGTCACAGAGAGATAGAGAGAGAGACAGAGACACAGGCAGAGGGAGAAGCAGGCTCCATGCACCGGGAGCCCGACGCGGGATTCGATCCCGGGTCTCCAGGATCGCGCCCCGGGCCAAAGGCAGGCGCCAAACCGCTGCGCCACCCAGGGATCCCCTTAATACCTTTTTAAAAAAGATTTTATGTATTTATTTATGAGAGACAGAGAGAGAGAGAGAGAGAGAGAGAGAGAGAGAGAGAGAGAGAGAGAGAGAGGCAGAGACACAGAGAGAGGAAGAAGCAGGCTCCAGGTAGGAAGCCTGATGCGGAACTCCATCTTAGACCCCAGGATCCCGCCCTGCGCCAAAGGCAGATGTTCAACCGCTGAGCCACTCAGGCATCCTGACCTTAATACTTTTAACAGAAATTCATCAACTTATTTTTTTCTTCCAAAATTTATTTCAGGAACTATCAACCCTAATTCTACCATGAATATTTACTTAGATCTAGGTGACTCTAAAATATTGTATATGAGTATTATTGTGGGTTTCTTCTTTATATTTTAGAGCCAACACAATGAAACTTTAAACATAATAAAAATAGGACTGCCAGAATTACTTTAAATTACTATAAAAATACTGAGCTTAAATGAGAACAGATATCAGTCAACTATTTAAAACTCTTTAAGGAATGGAACACAAATGCAAGATTAAGTTCATGTATATTACAGTCACCTTCTACATTCCTTTTAAGGAACAAAAAGAACCAATAAAACATCACAAAACCAACATCCTCAGTATTAACACAGAAAACAGAACATCTAAACTTTAAATTATCTGTAAGTATAAAGTATGCAGCAAATCCCAGCAAGCTTTTCCCCATTCTCCTATTATAAACTTTCATGAAGAGCAAGGGCAGTTTGAGAAAAATTGTAAAAGACAGAAAAGTACAAGGTACAAACCTAAAAACCAAGCAAGAAGGAAAAAGTCATCCTAAGTGTGAGAATACTGAAAAAAATGTACTGGAAGACAGATACTGAGTAGGAAAAAAAGGACTTAAAAGTACACATAGGGAAGGTAATGCTTTGGGGAAAAAGAATGTTAAGAAGATATGAGGAAACGACCTCTGGAAAACATGTAGTAAAAAGAGAAATTTAGGATCCTGCAAGACTTAAATTTTAAAAACTGATGGACCTGCAATCTCTCTCTTCCTTAAAAAACATCATCCAATAAATTTATGGTCTTACAATTCCTCTCCTTAAAAAGACAATAAAGACACTATACTTTGTTGAAACACCAGAAGGGGGAGCTCTTGAAGTAGGAATCTTGTAAACCACCCTCACCCTCCCCAACTTCGTCCACAGAAATAAAACTATTATGAAAAGAAAACAAAAAAAAAAAAAAGAGAATCTAAGCAATTCGGCTGCTGAAACCCCCACCCAAAAAACTCAATTATGAAGCAGAAGAACACTATAACACAATATTCTAACCTAAATTAGATATTATCAAACATTTATCAGCATTTAGATATAGGGACAAAGAAAATCCATCTTAAATCAGAAATTAAAAACTAAGAATAAACCAAGAAATGAAGAATTATATCAAGTCAGTACAAGAAGCAAAAGGACAAAATTTAGAAATGAAGCCTAAATATAAATGCCTAATGAAGAATATATTTGAAAAAACCACAAAATATAATACAGGTAGAGAACAACAGTGGATAACAATTTAAAAATGAAATTTTAAAACGACAAAAAGTGTCAGGGAGAATATGGCTGAAATAGAAGACAGAAAAAGAATATACAATTTATATAGAATTGGAATCTCTGAAATATACACATTAAAAAAGGTCCACAGGGGGCACCTGGGTGGCTTAGTTGGTTAAGATATGCCTTCAGCTCAAGTCATGATCTCAGGGTCCTGGGATCAAGTCCCTGATCAGCAGGGAGCCTGCTTCTCCCTCTCCCTCTGCCTGCTGCTCTTCCCACTTGTTCTCTCTCCCTCTGTCAAATAAATAAATAAAATCTTAAAAAAAAAAAAAAAAAAAAAAGATTCACCAGAAGCCAGGACAAACTGACCTGCAATAATCAACTCTAACACATTTTCTGATAAAGCTTTAAAAGTAAGA
Source organism: Vulpes vulpes (assembly GCF_048418805.1). Taxonomy (NCBI): domain Eukaryota; kingdom Metazoa; phylum Chordata; class Mammalia; order Carnivora; family Canidae; genus Vulpes; species Vulpes vulpes. The sequence goes on from NC_132785.1 coordinate 75,491,307, forward strand.
CTTCAAATATAAAGACAAAACATCCTTAGGGCCTCCTGGAAAAAAGATGAAATAATTTATAAGGGCAAAAGAATAAAACTGACAACAGACTTCCCAAAAATAATACACAAAGCAAGGTAACATTAAAAAGAAAATAGCTTAAGGAAAGTAAATGTGAATCTAAAGAGTCTATATCATTTTGTTGTGCTTTGCTTTACAGGTACTGCATTTCTGATAAATTGAAGGTTTGTAGCAATCCAGTGTTGAGCAAGTCTATGGAGCACCATTTTCTGACAGCATTTGTTCACTTTCTGTCTCTATGTCACATTTTGGTAATTCTCACAATATTTCTAACTTTTTCATTATTATTATATGTTATGGTGATCTGTGATCTTTGATGTTATTACTGCAATTGTTTGGGGGTACCACAAACAATGTCCATATATAAGACAGCAAACTTAATCAGTAAACATATGTGTTTTGACTGCTCCACTATTCCCCCATCTGTCTTTCCTCTCCTCATGCCTCTTCATTCCCTGAGACACCACACTACTGAAATTAGGCCAATTAATAATCCTACAATGGCCTCTAAGTGTTCAAGTGAAAGGAAGAGTCACTGACTCTCACTTTATTTATTTATTTATTTATTTATTTATTTATTTATTTATTTATTCATGAGACACAGAGAGAGAGAAAAAGAGAGAGAGAGAGAGAGGCAGAGACACACGGCAGAGGGAGAAGCAGGCTCCACGCAGGGAGCCCGACGTGGGACTCGATCCCAGGTCTCCAGGATCACGCCCCAGGCTGAAGGCAGTGCTAAACTGCTAAGCCACTGGGGCTGCCCTCTCACTTTAATAAAAAGCTAGAAATTTAATGAGAAAGGCATGTCGGAAGTCCAAACAGGCTGAAAACTAAAAACCAAACAGTTTTCAGCCAAACAGGCTGAAAACTAGGTTTCTTTGCCAAATGGCTAAGTTGTGAATACAAAAGAAAAGTTTTGAAGGAAGTAAAAGTACTACTCCAGGAAACACATGAATGTTAAGAAAGCAAAACAGCTGCACAGCTGATATAGAGAAAGTTTTATGGTCTGGATGGAAGATCAAACCAGCTGCTTAAGTCAAAGTCTAGACCAGAGCAAGGCCCTAATTCTCTTAAATTCTGTGAAGGTTGAGAGAGGTAAGGAAACTACAAAAGAGCAGTTTGAAGTTAGAAGAAATTGATTCGTGTGGTTTAAGGAAAGGAACCATCTATGTAACATGAAAGTAGAAGATGAAGCAGCAGATGCTGATACAGAGGGTGTGGCGAGTTATCCAAAGGGTTAGCTACACTAAACAACAGATTTTCACTGTAGACAAAACAGCTTTGTATTTGTAAAAGATGCCACCTAGGATTTTTGTAGCTAGAGAGAAGTCAATGCCTGGCTTCAAAGCTGCTTCTTTTGGTAGGGGCTAAGGCAGCTAGTAACTTTGAGTTGAAACCAGCATTTATTTACTATTCCAAAAATCCTAGGGCCCTTAAGAATTATGCTAAATCTCTTCTGCCTGTGTTCCACAATGGAACAACAAAGCCTGGATGATAACACATCTATTTACAACATAGTTTACTGAATATTTTAAGTCCAAGAGCTCTGATGGAGATGCACAATGAGATTAATGTTGTTTTTATGCCTGCTAACACATCCATTCTGTAGCTCATTAGGATTAAGGAGAAATTTTTATTTCAAGTCGTATTTAAATACATTTCATAAAGCTACAGCTCCCATAGATAGTGATTTGTCTTTAGAATCTGGGTAAAGTGAACTGAAAAGCTTCTGGAAAGGATTCACCACTCTAGATGTCATAAAGAACATTCATGATTCATGGGAAAGGTGAAAATGTCAACATTAACAGGAGTTTAGAAGAAGTGATTCCAAACCTCATGGGTGACTTTGAGGAGCTGGAAGATTTCAATTAAGGAAGTAACTGCAAAACTGATAGAAATAGCAAGAGAACTAGAATTAGAAGTGGAATGTGCAGGTGTGACTGGATTGCTACAATCACTGCAGCATTCTTTACAATTGCAAAATACTGGAAAAAGAAAAAAAAAAACCAAAACCCTGTATATCCATACATAGGAGAGTGAGTTGAATAAATGACAGTACATTCACACACTGTAGTAATGATACTATACAGCTGTAAAAAAGAACACAGAACATCTTCATGAATTGATGTATTGTGAATTTCCAGGATACCCTGCAAGTAAAAAAATCTAAATACCAAAGAATATCTAGAATATGTATCTCTTAACAAACAAGGAGGGGAAAAAATATCGTATCTGTTCATTGTGCAGAAAGAATGGATAAAACATAAACTAAAAAACAAAACCAACAGGGATGGGGAGAAAACACTAAAATAGAATACAAACTGAAAAAATAACCTGAACTATATTCAAATGAATTCTATAATCATACTAAAGTGAGGCTAAGGGGAGGGAAAAGTAACTCAAGTAACTTTTAAACACAGCTTTTGAACTATATACTCTTTTGGTAACTATATACAGGCATAAGTATATTCTGAAACTCCTTTTATTCTTCTAAAACTGCACAAAGAAGTAAATATACTGTGAATAAATGTGGATAAAGGAGTTTAGGTTCTCATTATTGGGGCAGGTGGTTACAAATATGTAAAGGGAGAGGACAGACTGACCCTTGTGTTGGATTAGAACCAGAAGTGTCAAGGTAAACTCATGGTATTTTAATACACACAAAGAAATACATATACTTATGTATACATATATACATAAACACATACTATTTATTTACCTGTGTGTACATATTATCTATTTTTTAGCTTTATCTAGTGAGAGGGCCTAAGGGAAAAAACCACACACACACACAACCCAATGACAATGTAAACACTTAGCTCCCAGATCTTTATTTGAGAACACTATTCCCACTCAACAGAACCAGAGTTCCTTGGGGAAATGGCTAATTTCAGTACTGAGGCAGGAAAAATACAAAATGAGTCTGAAAAATTCTGTGGTGACAGAAATTAAGGATATGCTGAAAGAATAATGAGGAAGATATGACAAAAGGATAAAGAAGCCATTTTAAAGGGCATTCCCACTGGCTAAGTCTGGGACATTTTGAGCTCTGAAATAAATAATGATAGTAAAAAACTAAGGATTACAATCCATTGCATAAAATAAGAATTATGATCCCACACTGGTAAGATGGATAGGGAACAAGAGAAAGCTCTTCCTTATCATAGAAAACTAACTAATGGGATCCCTGGGTGGCGCAGCGGTTTAGCGCCTGCCTTTGGCCCAGGGCGCGATCCTGGAGACCCGGGATCGAATCCCACGTCGGGCTCCCAGTGCATGGAGCCTGCTTCTCCCTCTGCCTGTGTCTCTGCCTCTCTCTCTCTCTCTCTGTGACTATCATAAATAAATAAAAATTAAAAAAAAAAAAAGAATTAAAAAGAAAACTAACTAATGACATTAATATAAAAGTAATGACAGAATTAGGAAACTATCCTAACATCTAATTCTGATAAGAGTTATAAATGGCTGGCAAAACTATTTAATAAAAGGTTTAAGGAATAACAGGTTATTTATATAATCTCAAAGTATCTTCCTAAAAGATACTTATTAATTGGAAAAGGTAAACTAGCAGCCTGGCTCAAGCTCTTAGCTGCTCATCAAACTTCTGTGACTATCCAAACTGTGTCCTAAAAGAGTGGGAAATGCCAATATACCTAATCAGGCTCCTGAAGGACTACTAACTGCCTACTCCTTCAGCTTCCTGATGCAGGCTAATCGGTAGTCTGACTTTCAGGAGCAGCTGGAAAAGTTGGGACATTAGCTGTATGCAGTCTAGCCCCTAACAGAGAAATTGAGAGCTATTTTTGCTTACTCATTCTGTGCTAAGCCAGAGGAAACAGTCGCTGGGAGTGCTGGTGCAAACAGAACCACCCCTGTTTTGTGTGTTTCCAGAGAATACATGAATGCGAAGTTCTGTCCACGCCCAGAAGTAGGTCATTTGGGAGCCACTCACTTAGTGTTGACAAACTCTTTCTAGGGGGAAGGTAGAGACCTGATTTTATTGCTGGAGCCAGTCAGAGGGAGAATACAAGGGGAAGTGCCCACTGGTTCTTAAGAGCTTCCAGAAGGACTCCAGTCAGCACCTGGATGAAGGCTGATTAGAAGCTGGACTCTCAGGCAGCAGCTGGGAAAGTATGCAGTCAACTCTTTCATAGAGAAAGAATGCCTGTCCCCTCTGTGCTGAACACTGGGGGAATAGCGATGGCAGGTGCTCACACTCCTGTTAACAAGTGCTCCTTTGTTTCCTATAGTTCTGTGGGCCTTGTGAATACAAGCCCCGTTGGCTTTCAGAGCCAGGTGATTTACAAGCCTATCCCTGGGGATAGGCTTAAAAAGCTTAAAAGCTGGGGTGCTAGCAGCCTCCGAAAGACCCTGGCAGTTGGGAGTTCTCTCCTGATTGTGTCAATGGGTTTATCTCAAGAGTGTGCCTCAATGTTTCCTATGTATTGATGTGCGTATTTCCTGATGCATAGGATCATTCAACTAGTTGCTGGATTTCTCTCAGAGAGAACTGCTCCATGTGTAGCTGTATCCTTGGCACATCCACGGGAGGAAGAAAATTCAGGAGCCTCCTATGTCTCTATTTTGGTGACCCCCTGCTCTGTTTTTCTTCAAAGTGTTCTATTTTGTTAATAACTCTTCTTACTCTATAACTTCTCAAGTGATTACATATATTCCCAGAGTTTAATACTACTCATGTGTTGATGATACCAGTAATTTTATTTCGAGCTTCAAACTTACTACTTTAGGAATACAGAGTTGTTTTGCTCATGGTTTTGTTGGCATTATTCCTCACACAAAACACAATGAAAACTGAAATTCATCTTTCTCCAACAACTTTGCTCTTTTGAGATTTCAACACTGTATGATTAAGAGATGATGACACTGAGATCCGGATAATAAAATGCAAGATTAGGATGTAAAAATGGAAAGGAACAGAATATTTTCAGAGGAACAGAATCTAGAGCAGCCTTGATTAATAGAGGTTTGTGCAATGATGGAAATGGTATATATTTGTCCATGTGGCTACTGAGCACTTGAAATATGGTTAGCACAAATAAGGAATTAAATTTTTAATATAAACTTTTAATTTAATTTTATTTAAATTTAAAGTCACATGTGGGTAGTAGTTAGTATCCCAGGCAGCACAGATCTACTAGAATCTCTATAAGATGTTATGTACTATGCCTAATATATTTTAAGAAACAAACATATGAACAGAAAAATGGAATCCACAATCAAGAAGAAAAGATTTCAATAGAAACAGACCTAGCAATAACACCAATATTGAATTTAGCCAACAAGGAATTTAAAATAATTATGATAAACTGTTAAAAATCTAATAGATATAACTGATATAGAAATGCAGATTTCAGGAAAGATATGGAAAACTATGAAAAGAAACCAAATAGAAACTTTAGACTTACAAATACAGTACCTGAAATAATTAAAGGAATCTCAGAATGAGTTTACTAAGGTGATTGCAATCCTGTAGAACTTTTTGTGGCCAGAGGGTAGATTTTCCTCTACATGCCATCTCTATTATACATACTCTCCTTAATGGAAATTTCGTTATTTTCTACCAGTAACAGCTATATAAAGATGTATGGTTGCCTTCCGAGTTGATGAATTTCTCAGAATTACTTATTTTCAGGCATAATCAAGACCATAATTTGGCAAGATAAAGTGAAATAATTATAAATGAATAAAATATCCTCCGAGGTTCCTCACATCTAAGAGATTCAAAGACTTTATCAAATGACCATGACTAACTTGAAGTCTGAACTAAAATATAATTTGGTTACACTTAAATAATGTAAAGTGAATTTTAAGCACAAGATGAATTAATGTTTGCCATGTAAATATCTAGCTTTGCAAATTTAAAATATAAATACCTTACTAAACATATATTAAATATCAAACAAAATTTTAATTACCCTCTTATCCATTTCATAAGATGAAGCTTCTGTACTTGGCAAAAGATGGGTGATGGTGGCTATTAGAATCTGTCAGCAAAGAAAAAAAAGTTCAAAATATGTTAATGATACATCCATTAAATGTTAATGGTAAAGTGACATAAAATCTATTTGATGGAAGTTTATCCTAAATACATTTTCTAATTCTAAAGACATTATCAATGTTATTGCAAAGACTTTTTATTTATTTATTTTTTTTGCAAAGTAACTTTTAATATGTAAGCTTTTCAATAATTTATAATCCTCATGTGTATGGAACCAAAATCATATAAACTCTATCAACTATAGATTTCTTACAAATTCAATTCAGGAATCAATATACATAAACATATATAATATGTGTTCACAGAAAAATGAGAGGATATAGATAAGCAAAAGGTTTATAAAAATCATCTGCAATTCTATCACTCAAGAAATCTACTCTGCTCAACAAATTAGTTATAGAAGGAATGTACTTCAACATAATAAAGGCCATATATGACAAACCAACAGCTAACATGATTCTCAATGGTGAAAAGTTAAAAGCTTTTCTTCTAAGGTCAGGAGCAAGTCAAGGATGCTCACAATTGCCATTTCTATTCAGCATAGTACTTTAGTCCTATCATAGCAATTAGAGAAGAAAAAGAATGAAAAGGCATCCAAATCTGAAAGGAATTAGTAAGATATTTGTCTGCAGGTGACATCAACCTATACTTAGGAAACCCTACACATTTCACCAAAAAAGTGTCAGAACTAGTGAATTCAGTAAGGTTTCAGGGTTAAAAATCAATTGCATTTCTATACACTAACAATGAAATGTAAGAAAAAGAAATTAAGAAAGATTAAGTACAGTATCTTCAATAAGTGGTGTTAAGAAAACTGGATATCCAATGCAAAAGAATGAAACTGGACCCCTATTTTATACCACTGACAAAAATTAACTTGAAATGGATCAAAGACTTAAATTTAAGACCTGAAACCATACAGCTCCTAAAAGAAAACAGAGGGAAAATACTCTTGATATTGCTCTCGGCATTGATTTTTTGGATAAGACACCAAAAGCTAAAATAAATAAGTGGGACCATATCAAGAGCACCTGCACAGCAAAGGAAGCAAAGGAAAAGAAAAAGAAAAAAAAAAGGACTTGAAAAGGCAGTTAATGGAATGGGAGAAAATATTTACAAACCATATATCTGCATTAGGGGTTAATACATAAACTAAATGAAGAACTCCTACAACTCAATAGCAAAAAAGCAAATAATCCAATTTAAAAATGGGCAAAGAACTTGAATAAACATTTTTCCAAAGAAGACATTCAAATTGTTAATAGATATATGAAAAGGTGTTCCATATCACTAATTATGAGGAAAATGCAAATCAAAACCATGATGAGATATCACCTTCCATCTGTTAGAATGCCTATTTTCAAAAAGACAAGAGATAACAGATGTTGGCAAGGGGGTGGAGAAAAGAAAACTGATACACAATGTTGGTGGGAACGTGAACTGGTACAGCCTTTACAGAAAACAATATGGAGGTTCCTCAAAATATTAAAAATAGAACTACCATATGATTCCCACCCACTCTATTTTCCCCCTTCCCCCCCAGCTCCCCCAGAAAAGAACTATCATATGATTCAGCAACCCAGTTATGAAGGAAATGAAATCAGTATCTCAAAGAGATACTTGTACACTCATGTTCACTGCCACATTATTCACAATAGCAAAGATATGGTAACAATATAAATCTTTGGATAAATGAATACAAAAAATATGTATATGTGTGTGTATATATACACACACACACAATGGAATATTATTATTCGGCTGTAAGAAAGGAAATCCTGCCATTTATGACAACCTGGAGGGCATTACTGTAAGTGAAATAAGCAGACAGAAAGGCAAATATTGTATGGTATCACTTATATGTGGAATCTTAAAGAACCTGATTTCATAGAAAGAGAATAGAATAGTGATGACCAGGGGCTCAGAGGAAAGGAGGGAAACAGGGAGATGCAGGTCAAAAGGTATAAATTTTCAGTTATAAAAATAGTAAGATCTAATGTACAGCATGGTGACTATAGTTAATCATATGCTGAATATCTGGAAGTTGCTAAGAGTAGACCATTCTCACCATAAAAAAACAAACAACAGTTAACTATGTGAGGTAATGGATGTGTTAATTATCTAGACCTTGGTAATCATTCCACAATTATCAAATCATCACGTTGTATACTTTAAATATAAACAATCATGTTTGTCAACTATTTCTCATTTAAGTTGGGGGGAAAATAAGGAAATTGACTCTCAGGGTGCCTGGCTGGCTCAGTTGGTACAGCATGTGACTCTTGACCTTGAGGTTGTGAGTTCAAGCCTGGTGTTGGGCATAGTTTACTTAAAAAAAAAAAAAAAAAAAAAAAAAAAAAAGAAGAAAAGAAAAAGAAAAAGAAATTTACTCTCATCTTTCCAGACATGTATCTGTGTACGTATTTGTGGGTAAATATATGTTTTTTTTTAATTTTTATTATGTGGTTTTTAAAATTAACATATATTATACATTGAATAGTACATGAATAAATTTGATACAAAAATATGAAATAATAAAAAATTATTAAAAGATGGCAAAAAAGGCACACAGTGTTACTCTGGAAATTTCCTGATCTCATTAAATTTTTTATGTGCATGCTAAAAATACATAGGTAAATTTATTATATTTTTATTGTATGCTATTATATTTCTGTAAGTTATTCCATCAAGTAGAAAAATTCCTCTGAATATACTTTACATATTAAAAGGCTTTATTCACTAACAGAATCTAGTATATTAGGGATGCCTGGGTGGCTTGGCGGTTGAACATCTGCCTTTGGCTTAGGGAGTGATCATGGGGTTCCGGGATCGAGTCCTGCATCAGGCTCCCTGCATAGGGCCTGCTTCTCCCTCTGCCTGTGTCTCTGCCTCTCTCTGTGTCTCTCATGAATGAATAAATAAAATCTTTAAAAAAAAAAAGAATTTAGTATATTAGATGCATCTGCTTAATATTGGTCGTAGAACTGGGCTTCCTTTCCTAACTATGCAAACAGGTAAACCATTAGTGAAATGCTCTACAATTTTGGGATTTCATTTCTTCATTCAACTAGAAGTTGAATAATGTAATAACTTTTCATCTGTAGCCACTGACCACTATAAAGTATAATGAAGTAATCTACAAAAATCTGCATACTTAAGAAGTAATTAGATGAGTATTAATATATAAACTGATAAAGAAAATAAGGGAAAGGATTTTCAGGCTTTCCTAAATGAAAAAAAAATCTGCTTAAAGAACGATCTTAATTTTCAAACAATCAATCTTAAAGGGTAAAATTTTCAAAATTTTTAAATTTAAAATTTCAGAAATTTTCAAAAGTTTTAATACTTTAATCTGTACATTCACACTTACATCCTACATAATAATTATAATAGCTATCAGCCAACATTTATTAAAATTCATGTCCTGTAATTTTTATGGCAAAAAGTTCTAAGCACTCTAAAGTATATTTTCTCATTTAGTCTTCAAAGCAACTCTATGAGGTCGAGTGAAGGTATGTTCAGAAGATAGTAAACTGACTCAGGTACCTGGACAACAGGATATTTCAAAGGAATCTCTACATGATTTTGAAAAGATGGGCTGAGTCCTCATCCGGAGGCTTCAAATTCCCAGATAAACAACATGGATCTTATTTTATAAGCAAAGGAAAACCACTCAGCAATACTGTTGGGTTTTGACATAAGTCATATGAATGTGAAGGATGATTTGAAGGAGAAGACCTCAGAAGCCAAGAGATCAACCAGAAAGCTACCACAGTATCACAAGAAAGAAATAATGAAAGAGGTCAGGTGTTGTATAGGAGACACAGAATTAAAATGAAAAAAAAAATTTAAAACGCAAACTCCATCTATGATTAACTGAAAAGTAAAGGGGATGAATCAAAATAATATCCTGATTCTGGTAACTGTAGGGATGTATATTTTCTCACCTAAGAGAGGTTGAATAAAGAATATATATTAATAAAGACAATGGCAATTATAAATTTGCAGGCAGCATTTAAAAAACCAAGATCACAGTCTCCTAACATAAAATACAAGGAGATTATCATGAACTTTGATATCTCAAAAAAGCTGCCTGGGTTGCCATAACTTAGCCATGCAAAATTTAAAGAAAACCATTAAATAATTTTATATTTCAAGGTATCCAAATCTAAAGATCCTTAACAGGGCCACAATAAATGAGAAATACTCACTTGAATAATCTTCAAGGGAGAGTCAGGCTGATAAATCTGAAGTCTAGGTACATAATGAACCAGCATGTGAAGCATGTTACAAGCCACATGGGCTACTGTTTTATTAGTAAACTGTAACAGTAAAAACAATTTTAAAATATTCATTAATGCATTAGCTGCTGAAAACCTTTAAATTTTATACATTTTTGTCATTGTATATTTGTTTATTAAAATATTAAAATAATAATACACAGCTGTAAAATAAAAATTGACAACACATTCCAAAAACACAATTAAGTTTTTTTTTAAAAATTTTATTTATTTATGATAGTCACACAGAGAGAGAGAGAGAGGGGCAGAGACACAGGCAGGGGGAAAAGCAGGCTCTATGCACTGGGAGTCCGACGTGGGATTCGATCCCGGGTCTCTAGGATTGCGCCCTGGGCCAAAGGCAGGCGCTAAACCGCTGCGCCACCCAGGGATCCCAATTAAGTTTATTTTTAATTTTGAATGTTTGCTTCAATTAACGTTTTATTCCATTTTCTCTTACTTGGATTTCTGCAACAGCCTGCAAAATGCTCATTTCCTTATCAATCGTTTCCCCATTCCAATCTGCTACAAACAACACTTTCAAATTAATCTTCTAAAGAACTGCTCTGATGCTGACGTTGTCTATGCTTAAAGCTCTTGGATGACTCTCCAGTGGCATAAACTCAAACTTGTTATGGCATAAACTCAAACTTGTTACGCTTAGCTCTCTATGACCAAATCTCCCCAACTCTTCAAGCCCTGACCAAATGTCTCCACTTTCCAAGTCTTCTCCATTACCTACATCAAAGTAATCACGGCTTCCTCTGACCTCAATCAACATTTTATATGCATCACTCATTTGGTTCTCTTAGCTTTGTTTTATTATTACTCTTATTTAATTTAATCCTTTTTAGCCATCATATTATTAATCTCTTGAGTCTAGTATTTACAATTATTTTTCATACTGGTATACCTCAATGTGACTAGCAAAGCACCTCAAACATAGTACATATTCAGAAATACTTGTCAAGTAAGCAATATTTGTACCTTTTTTTTTTTAATATTTGTACCTTTTATGTTTAGAATTCTATATAGATACTTTAAAACAAGTTTTAAAACAAAACTAATATGCATACTTTCACAAGCAAAAAAATTACTCATTCAGACTGTCCAAAAAATCAGGTTATTATTTTTTAACAAGTTTTACTCTGGTTACAAAGACAGCACTTAACTTGAATAATAAAGCCAAAATACTGAATAGCTCAAGAATTCAGGAAGTATTAAGGAATGAAAAGTAGGTTACAAAAATACTGATTAGGAAAAAAACAACCCTATATATGTTGTTAAATGACACCAAAAGTTGAGATAAAATAGGTTGATAACCTTATATCTTAGAGATACTAAAATATCCTAAATTCAAGAGTAGAACAACTCTGAAGGAAAAAGTCAGCATCAAAGAAATAATGTAATGACAAAAGATATAATTAACATTTGGAGAAAAATAGTCCTGCATTCTTTATTAATATATTCCACTAATAATATATTCCACTAAATACATTTTTTTACCTTTAAGGAGACACAAATTACATTCAGAGCTTCCTTGATTTGAGGATGATGAGACTCATGGACCAGTTCTTCACAAATCCAAATACCTAAACTGCACAGTGCTACACATCTGCAAAAAAGGCAACCAACAATGATATAAACAGAAATAGATGAGCCTTTAAACAAAATGAAACCACCACGACAACCAAAATACCGACAACCAATCTAGAATGAACAAGCACTGTTTAAGTGAATCAATTTCTTACTCTGCACATTATTTCTTCTTAAGCAAGTGAAAGAAGGAGGAAAGCACATGACCCCAAACTCAAAGATTAATTTTCAGTTATAATTTACTACTAAGGTGGGGATAACACACAGGACCTTTGTAACAAACCCATATTAACAAACTGATATTGCCGTAAAGCTTCCCAAACAAAAATTGTAACTTTCAAAAAAGGAAAGAGAATGATTTTGACAGCACAGAATGAACTTTAGCAAAAACATGAAGCTGATGGGATGTCATATCATTTTCTTCCTTCCTTCCTCCCTCCCTCCCTCCATCTTTCTTCCTTTGAGAGAAGGTGAGGGGTGGGGAGGGAAGCAGAGAAAATTTTAAGCAGGCTCCGTGTACAGCACAGAGCCTGACTCCATCATGACCTGACCAAAATTAATAGCTGGACACTTAAGTGACTGAGTCACCCAGGTGCCCCTAAATATTATTTTAATAACTCTTAAATTTAACAAAGCTGATTACAAATTCTTTGTAAAACAAATTGGCAATACAAATAAAATTCATATACTTTATACACAATTTCCAACAGAAATAGAACCGGTAGAATTTCTTCTATTCCCTAATGTCTTATGAAACTTCATTTCCTTGTTTCAACCGAGTTTTTGCTTGAAAGGTATTATTTGATGATCAGAATCATTAAAAATTTTATCAGTGTGTTCAAGTATTAGCTTCTAATGAAGCACATACTGGTTTCCCTCAACTCCTAAACAAGTCAACTCCTTGTAGTATCCTGGTATACTTTGGCATGTCCTGATACCAACATTGTTTTTGTTTTGTTTTGTTTTGTTCTGTTTTACCGACATTCTTAAATTCTGTAGAATGTTCAATTCCAGAATAATTGAATGCAGAAGTATCTTTCATCCTGAACATAGTGGACCAGAAGTTTGTAAGTCTCATCTTTCAGTTTATCACAGTGTTCATGCTAATAAATTATTTACTAGCAAAACTACCGGTCTTCTAGGCTAATTCTACTACTTTATGTCTTCCCTACTGTTACCTACCCATTAATATTACAGATCTAAATAATCAGGTTTCAGGTTTGGCAGTGGAAAGAGCTATAATCCTAAAGTAAGTATGAACTCTGAAGTGAAGCAAAGCTCTCCATGGACGTAACTAACCAGCACAGACTGGGAGTAGAATGCTTATTAACACGTTTTTATAATAGAGGGGTAAGATCAATTTGTGCGTGTTTCCTACATTCCTCAAGATAGCAAAATATTCTAGATTATTCCTAGAACGACTCAACTCTCTTCTCCTGGTCTAATTTTGGGGGATAAGCTTCTAAGACCTTACATTCCTGAAAGGAAAACAAGTTTAGAAAATGCTTCTGTTCAACTTTGGGATTTTCTTACATTTTCAAGCAAGCTATTGTGTTAATGATTTCCAAGTCTACTTACAGGCAGCTATATGTTTTAGGCTTCAGTGTTCTTTCATTTCAGAGGCAACATAGTGTTTAAAAAAAAAAAGGCAGAAGATCTAGATTCTGAAGCTCTAGGTTCAAATCTGGTTCTGCCACTTATTATTTATGCATCTAATAAGGCTCTGAAGACAAACTGCCAGGGTTTTAATCATGGTTCTGCTATTTCTGGATGATAGGGCAGATTATTTAAATTCTCTGGGCTCCCATCTATAAAAAGGAAGACAAAAATTATACCTATATTCTAGAGCTGCTGCAAAGATTAAATGAGGTAATAAAGTGTTCAGAACAATGCTTGGTATATAACAAATGTTAGTTTTCTAAGCCATCAGTTTTTTTGCTAGCAAAGCTGGAAGAATAAAAATGATTCCAATAATTTCTGAACTGTTATGAGGATTAAAGGGAACAATGATAGGAAAATCCTTGTGAACTTAAAAGATTATCATTATTAATCATTAACACAGAAAATGTTAAAGAAATAATATTGAAAATCATCAAATTTGGAGTTAAGGCTACCAGAAATATAAATATGGGAATAATGGAAAAGACAATGTTTTCTGGAATAGCTGCCTAGTATTAAAACTAATGTAAAAGAAAGATTTACTCAAACAGATTTGTTTTTAGTTAACTTGGCTACTGAGAAAAATATGCCAAGTGAATTAAAAGGCTGGAGCTATTTCATTTAAGCAAACTGCTCATTTTACATTAATTCTAGTTGCTGTTAAAAAGTTTAAATTACAATTAGAATCAAAATGGTCAAAGCCATAATCTGTATTTTATGAAACTTGAATTAAAAAAATGTGCAGGTGTTAGGAAAAAAGGAAGCTTTCTAGACATGTAGGTCAAAAAAGTAGTAACATAGACTACTGTTGAGGCTAATGACATATTATTAGAATTAGCTTCAAGAAATATAAAATATAAATTAATGATATTTTCAGGAAAAAAAGGAACATGGTGTGCTATTGGCAACCTGTTGATTTAAATCTCAGCCTTTCTGGAAAATTTTAAATAGAAAATGACAGTTTTCACTTCTTAACAAGGCATTTAGAAGGGAAAACATTCTAAAATCTTATTATTTATATTGTACTTTTAAAAAATATCCTGATAAAATATTTATAAATCCTCCTACAAGTATTTTTTTCTACAAAAGAAATCTTTTCTTTTAATTCAATTGAACAAAAATTCATTGACTACATGTCAAGGTATTGCAAAACAGATAGTGACAAATATAACCTGAAAGGAAAGCAAAATATACTTAAAATTAAAAGAAATAATTTTATTAGTTTTAAAATTTTTATTTGTTTAAAGAGAGAAAGAGACTGCATGTGAGTGAGCAGTGGGGGGCAAGGGCAGAGGGAGATGAAGAGAAAGAATCTTAAGCAGGCTCCATGCCCAGCACAGGGCTGATGTGGGGCTTGATACCATGACCTTGAGATCATGACCTGAGCTGAACTCAAGAGTCAGACTGAGCCACCCAGGCACCTCCCTCCAAAATTATTTTAGATATAGGAAATAAAAATACTTAAAAAGGTAAACAGGATTTTATTTTTTTAATGAAGGAAGGTTTATAAAATCATGAAAAAATATTTAATCATCTTAATAATTTAAATTTATAATTCAGAACAGCTTTTGTACATCTGAAACGATGGGGACTGCCAAATAATTCAATCAACTTCTACAATAAGATTCCAAAAAGATAATAGTCATGTCAAATCTTAAAACATCTGACCTACCCAGGTGCCTGTGTTGCTCAGTTGGTTAAGCGTCTGCCTTTGGCTCAGGTCATGATCCCAGGGTCCTGGGATTGAGCCCTGCCATCAGCTTCCTGCTCAGCGGGGAGCCTGCTTCTCCCTCTCCCTCTATCCCTCCACCTTGTGTGCATGTGCACACAAGCACTCTCACTCACTCACTCACTCTCAAATAAAATCTTAAAAAAAAAAAAAAGAACATCTGACCTACCGTGCAGGACCAGAAGGCTCATCTCTTGCTGAGCTTAATACAGTTTTGATTATAAGTTCCTAAAATAAAGGGTAAAAACCAGTAATGATTAAGATTTCATTCATTCATTCATTCATTCAACAAATATTTATAAATAGCCACTATGGGCTCATGCGCTGCCCCAGGTGCTAGGGATACAATGGGGAAATAAAACAATCTTTGTTCTCAAGCTGCAGACTTTAATAACAGAGTCTAATATTACCCATAAAATTAGCTAGATAAATAATAACATGGTATGAATATTTGTATTCCCCTCAAATTCTTATACTAAAATTGAACCCCCAGATATAATGGATGGTAGTAGCTGGTGCCTAGGTCATGAGGATGGAGACATTATGAATGAGATTAATGCTCTTATAAAAGAGACTACCACAGAATTCCTTAGCTCCCTCCACTCTGTGAAGACACAGCGAGAAGATGCCAGCTATGCATCAGTGAGAGGGTCCTCACCAGAATTCAACTCTATTGGAGCCTTGATCTTGGACTTATCAGCCTCCAGAACTGTGAGAAATAAATTTCTGTCATTTATAAGCTACCTAGTTGGTAGTATTTTCTTTTGGTAGTACTTTATAAAAGCACAAATAGACAAAAATAAATAATTTCTGAAATTTATAACCAAATATATATATATTCAAAAAAAGGAATTTTTCCTGATTAAAAGATTAATAAAAAGCTCACTATAAGATAATTAAAACAGATTTAATTGCTCAAAAGTATGAGCATCTTTTCAAAACTCTGAGAAATATTCATTGAAAAGCAAACCTTTTTTGAATAATTTGTAAAAAATTATAATGTGTAAGTTTGAGGATAAGTGCTAAATAATAGTTAAAATTATGTAAATGAATAAAATATTCAAAAGGGAGAATAAACAGAAAGTAATTGTCTAAAGAGAGGATCTTAAGTTTGTGTTTATTAGGCAGATAAAGAACACTAGTGTATTTGGGAGTCCTAGAATATGTTGAGAAGCAAGAAGTAAATCAAGCTAGATCTGTGTAATGTAAGTCAAAGTTGAAAAGATTTAGGATGGTCTGTAATACCAACATGAGACAGATACTCTAGTGGCTAATTAAGGAGAGGAAAACAAGAATGCCAGTAGGTTTGATAATTAAGAATCTATTTGTTCCTTTCTTTAAAAATCATTCATTCACTCATTCATTCATTTATCCAAAAAGCACTTATCAGCTACACAGATTGTAAGCTCCTTAGAAGAAGTAACCTTCTACACATCTTTGTAAACCTAGTATCTAGCCCAGTGGCTGACAATTAATCAGGTATTGTTTAAGCCCAAGAGCTTTCTATGTAGGAGATCCTGTCTTAAATGCTGGAAAGAAACAGATTAAGATACAGTACCTATCCTCAAGAAGTTTACATTCCAGGGAAGGAGGCAAACTTGTAAACAATTACAAAATAAGATGACGTATACAAGGTTCTACGTGAATAAATAAAACTTCAGAAAGTCATAGAGACTTCACAAAGGGGTCTTAGGTAAACAGGATTTTGACAAATGATCAAGGTCAAAGACTAAAATTTTTTGTGTTTGGTAATTAAGAGACAAAAAGAGGAAAACACCTCTATGTAATGGATGTTTTAGGCAGAAAGAAATGCATTTTCAAAAGCCCAAAATCGAAAAACAGCATGGTACGGTCCATGTGGCTATGTGGCTGCAGTTTAGAGTACACAGGGAACTGGTTTCAGTGAAAATGTGAAAATTAAATATGACCACTATGACATGTAATTTCCCCTTAAATCTTCAGTTACCTGACAGAGAATCATCATTTTCTTAGGCTTTTTGCTTTCTTGATTATTAGAATTACCTTTTATTTTGGAGATACCCCTTTACCAAAGTTTTTTGATTTTTTAAATCATTTCAGCCATTAATACCTATACAAAGGCCAGAAGATAATAAGGCTACTCTGAAATGCAGATCGTAAGTAATAAACAGGGCTAATCCCTAATAAATTCAAAACTGCCCAAACAAATTAAAACTATTACCTATCCCTGACCTTCAGGATCTTCTGAAAATAGAAGAACCCAAAGATATTACATCTGTGAAGACCAAAACTCAATTTGTATAGTTTTTATTAACTCTCATTGCAAATTTGCATTGACCTATACAATTTTATGTGTCAGTGAAATTCACTTGTTTAACAAACGTTTCTAGAGTACCAGATGCCAAAGCAGCATGTTAAGCTCTGAGGATATAGCAGTAAATAAGACCTTGTGGTGTTTATTTGTCTGAAGTATAAATCATACACTAAACAAGTAATTACAAATGTAAAGAGAAATATAGCTGGTATGAAAGGTACATGCAGAAATCCAGAAAACTGGATTGAAAAAATTTCTTTCAGAGAAGGCAAAAGTCTAAAAAAAATTATCAGCATGACTTTTGAGGTGTTATAATGATTCAGGTACACAGCATCCTCACCGCAATTTCACAGTTTCCTACAGCAAAATGGAATATTCCATTACATTGGTTGATATATCACATTGGGAAATTAGGAAAGAGAGACAAATTTTTTGTAGGTTCAGTTTCATCTCAGTCTTAGAAGCCTTAGAAGTAGCATAGTATCTGCCTCATAAGATGTTTCAATAAATGTTCTGTGAGTGAATGAAAAAATCCTAAGATACTGACACATGAATGAATTCAATAATGAGAAAATGTTTCCAAAGAAGTTATAAACACAAAAAAGACTATGCTCCTACTGGACATTTTAGTCTTATGTCTGAGGTGTACGACTGGTTAACGTTCTTTCACAATTATGTGAATTTCTAAAGGAAAAGAATACAAGTTTTATGGAACATACACGGTTACTAAAAGGCCATTTAAACACTAAAAATTAGCATCTGATTTCTTACCTTAACGTCTGTAAACTGAGACACAGCAATATCAGGAATGTTGGGATGGAGAGCAGGCAGTTCACAATATAAGTTAGGAAAGCAAACCAAAGATCCCAGAAGAACTTGGGCTTCCACTCGTGGTGCCTATGTATCAGATTTTTTAAGTCTTTAAAATGTATTTGATTATGTCATTTAAACTGCCAGAAAAGTTACTTTATTACCTAACCATATTACAAAGAGAAGTGAGAACAAAAGACAAAATTAAAAAGGAAAGAGGAAACCTAAAGTATCAGGTTTTCACTTCTACTTTCCACATAAACTACTGCTATTCTCAATAAGTATAATGAACAAAGAGCAGAGCTCTCCTTAAAAGCAGCAAATAAGCAGAAATTAGCCACAGTTAACGGGATTGTAAATAGGAATATAGCTTAGCTAACAGCATTAAATTACCCTAATTTTGAGAATAAATATAAATACTTTTATTTTAAAGACAACTCACACACCACAACATATTGTACTTATGACTAGATGACTCTATGTCACTAGATTGTATTTGTTACTACCTAAGGATAAAAAAGTAATTAAGGATAAAAACATTAACTGTATCTTCAAGAAATAGGCACTAGTCTAGATGATGTTTATGGTATTTTGCACATGAGAAAAGCATTGCCTCTACTACTTACTAAAAACAGTCAGACTTTATGCTTGGCCTACAGATGAAGGTAACTTTTCATCTTTCTTTCTCAGCTGTATTAAGCCATTTCTGAAGTATCAGCTCTGAGTATTTTCCTTCTTCTACCTTCTTGCATGTCCACCAAACACCAACACCTCCCTACTAATACACTATTTACCAAAATACCTATAATATTCATTTTTATGTTTAATGATCTCTAACAAAAATGCTAAAACAAATCTGCTAGAAATATAATACTCCTATTCACATAAAACAAGAATTTGTCTCCAAAAAAATTTCCTTACATTTCTAAATGTGGAGTAGTACTTTATTATGATTATCAACAAAACCACTCGTTTCCATATTTAAAAAGTAATCTAGATCTGCAGATAAAAGACAACACTATAAAGGGAGACGGTAAGCTTGTAGACACTATCCCACTTTAAAATAAGCGACAGGGGTGCCTGACTGGCTAAGTCCGTAGAGCATGTGACTCTTGATCTCAGAGTTGTAAATCCAAGCTCCACAATGGGTACTGAGATTATTTAGAAGAATAAAATCTTTAAATAAAGAAAGTAAGTAAAACTAGCTATAAAAATGAAACTGATGAAAAAAAAAAAACCCACCCAGTATTTAATGAAAGAGATTAGCTAAGGGTTTTTCTTTAAAGTTGGAAAAGGTAACTAAGAACTATGTGGATATAATGGGAGCATAACTGTAAAGTGATTATAATAAGGAAAGGCAAATCTAATAAATTATTTTGTGATCTGTCTGGCAGGGGGAGAAAGGAGGCTACTGGTTAACAAAAGGAAGATGGATGTGTGTGGGATCTAAAATGGAATCCAAAGAGGAAGATTTGAATTGTGTATCTCCAACATAATCCAGAGAAAAGATTAACTTTAACCTTATAGGAGAGAGATGAGGTGTCATGTTTGATTTCTGGAATAATTTGTTCTTCCATGCAGTCTTTCTCAACAAGTGTTCCTCATATAAACCACAGAAATGATTATTCTTAAAATTATTGCAAGGATGTTACAGAACTAGTATCCTTCTAGATGCATAGGAGGTATATTTAGTCACAAAAAATGGATGCCCGGGGGATCCCTGGGTGGCTCAGCGGTTTGGCGCCTGCCTTTGGCCCAGGGCATGGTCCTGGAGTCCCGGGATCAAGTCCCACATCGGGTTCCTGGCATGGAGCCTGCTTCTCTCTCTGCCTCTCTCTCTCTTTATCTCTCCATGTCTATCATGAATAAATAAATAAAATCTTAAAAAAAAAAATGGATGCCCAAGGACATCAGGGCTTAATAATTCTCCTGCAGAATCTTGAAAAAGTACAGGAAATGTGCTGATCAGTCACCTAGAATAACTGGCCTACAGAATAGTAATTATTTTCACAGTAAGTTGATGAAAAATTACAGTAATTCATGTATCAGTCTCCTCTGAGTTCTACCAATTTATGATAGTACCCAAAAGACTGATAGTCTGTGTACACGAATACAAAAATAGCCTTGTAACTTACCATCTTTATTTGCCTTCCATTTAATTTACTCCTAGATTAATACACTTATTTTAATATTGTCAAAGCACAGATTCAAACATCTCTCTACTTTATAAAATGTAACTGTTTCCCTAGATTAATACACTTATTTTAATATTGTCAAAGCACAGATTCAAACATCTCTTTACTTTAAAAAATTTAACTGTTTCTCTAATATAGCATTATCACCTGATCCCTCCCATTCAAGACCTTCCAAAGGTAGTCTAAGGCAGTGATTCTCAATCTTCAATGTCCATACCAATTATCTGGAATATAGTTGAAACATGCATTCTGTTTCAATAGGTATGGAATGAGGTCTGAGACTCTGAATTTCCTTTTTTTTTTTTTTTTGAAGATTTTATTTTTTTATTTATTCATGAGAGACACACACACAGAGAGAGAGGCAGAGACACAGGCAGAGAGAGAAGCAGACTCCATGCAGGGAGCCCGTCAATTCCGGGTCTCCAGAATCATGCCCTGGGCCGAAGGCAGCACTAAACCGCTGAGCCACCCAGGCTGCCCTGAGACTCTGAATTTCTAACAAGCACCTAGAACATGCCAAATGTTTCTGGTGTGCAGATCATACTTTTCGTAGCTAGGACCTAAACTACCCTTCTGTTCTTTCTGTCCACTACTCTCTAGATAGATTAACCTACTTCAAAAAGAGACGGGGTATTTGTCATTCCTAAAACACAGCTTACTCATGCCTGTTTCCCTCGTAGCATACCTTCCCTCATCAACATTTTCACTTCTAAAATTACTAATAATTTTTCAAGGGCCTATTCATTTTTTTAAAAATTTTTTTAAAATTTTTATTTATTTATGATAGTCACAGAGAGATAGAGAGAGAGGCAGAGACACAGGCAGAGGGAGAAGCAGGCTCCATGCACCGGGAGCCCGACGTGGGATTCGATCCCGGGTCTCCAGGATCGCGCCCTGGGCCAAAGGCAGGCGCCAAACCGCTGCGCCACCCAGGGATCCCTCAAGGGCCTATTCAAATATCTTTTCCATGAAATACTCCTGATATCCCTACACAAGGTCTCTCATCTGAATTATCAACTGAATTTATTAAACTCTTATACTGCACATACACAAGGTGTCCAAATAATATTCAAACCATGTTACAAATGTTAATTTAACAGAGGGGGATGAACAGGGGAGGGGTCTGACCTGGGGCTCAATCCCAGGACCCTGAGATCATGACCTGAGCTGAAGTCACATGCTTATTAACCCACTGAGCCACCCAGGTGCCCCTAGATTCCATGCTTTTTAACCACTATATTAACTGCCTCCTATTGATACTTATTTATGCCCTACATTCTATGGTTGTTATCAATTAAAAAACACCTATATCAGCATGGTGCTGCCCTAGGTCCTGGAGGTACCAAGATGAGTAAGACATGATCACTGTTCTTATGAAATTGGAGAAACAGAGTTAATAACTAGCTATAAATACAAGTTCTTCCCTTATCTGATCATTTCTTCTAGGTGACTGCATCTAGTTTCATGGCCTTCAATAACATGTAATGTATAAGCTAATGTCTCCCAGCTTTCCACTTCAGTCCTGACATCTCCTTTGAGCTCCCAATGCAATGGCTCTCCTGATATCTTCTCACGGATCTCTAATAAGCAGCTTACTATGCTCTGAATAGAACTCTTTCTCATTCACTGTTGGTCTTTTGCACAGCTTTTGAGTGAAATAATGTATTTTAAACTGCTTTCTAAGTTATAAAGTAATGGTCAAGTATGGCTGATTTTTCTTTCCCAAATACTCTTAGTTTATTCTAGTAGACTTCCAATTGATTGGTATTTCTCATTTATATTTGCCTGAGTGATCTTTCTCAAATAGAAATTTGATGTCACTCCTTATATAAAATCCCTCAATGCTTACTCATTCTCTCCTTGGAATGAAATCTAACCTTTTTAGTACTATAAACCAGCTACTGTCTTCCTATTCAGTTTACCTCTGCTACTTAAATGTGTACATCTTCCAACTATGATGAGTTACTTGGCATTGTCTCATAGTCCCATAAATGTTAAGAAAAATCCTCATATGCTGTTTTAGAGTTTACTTCTAGGCATATTTCTGGATTATCTCACCACTGGGCCTTCTCTTTTGCTATGGCCCACTGACCTTTCTTTAGTTTCTTCCCTCCCTCTACTTGTTTCCTTAGATATCTTCAATTTTAAATTTTGTTTTGTAATCAGACTTAGTCCATTTTTATAGTTCATATGTCAATTTATCAACTAATTGTAGTACTTGTACTTCAAAACTTAATTTTTAAAAAAGCTATTTCTTTTTTTTTTTTAAGATTTATTTATTTATTTATTCATGAGAAACACACACACACACAGAGGCAGAGACACAGGTAGAGGGGGAGAAGCAGGCTCCATGCAAGGAGCCTGACGTGGGACTCGATCCCCGATCTCCAACCCTGGGCTGCAGGCGGCGCTAAACCGCTGTGCCACCGGGGCTGCCCTAAAAAAAGCTATTTCAATTAAACTGCAAATTTTCCTGAACATTGGCTTGTTAAATTTATTAACAAGGGCTCCTCCTTTGTTACTTTGTTGAGTCCTGTTTCACTATAGTCTGTTATATTATGAAGAGCAGGAAATAAAAACTTACATTGAGAAAAGCTGAAGAAGCCACTCTACCAGCTGCTACAATAAAATCCATAATAAGCATTGTGGCACCAGGCAAACCAAGTGAAAAAAACTGAGGTGAGCAGTGCTTGATGATTGTATTGACAATATCCTTAGATGTAGGAAAAGAAGGGAAAAAGAATATCATAAATTAATCTTGAGCATTAGCTAATCAATATCCTTACAAATAGGTAACATGGAACAGTATAACAGGCAATAACTGTCTAATTGGCAAGACCAATTTTAATTCTTCTAAATATCCATGTTTAGTATCATACTCTGTCAAAGGAAGGTAAACTTAAAACACATTTGTTTAACTGACGTCAATAAAGCATTTTTTTTTCACATTAGAGAGCAAGTTGGAAGGCTCTCTGCTTCAGAGGGTTGAAAATATAAGTTCCATGTGTCATAAAACTGAACTGCAGTGTGGTTCCTTCTCTCATTTACTTGCTTCCATGTGAGATCTCTGATTTCTAAAGCTATATGACCTACCATGTGGCTGGAGAGATTCCCTTTACTGGATAAACTGAAGTCCTTTGATGACAAATATCTAGCCTCAGAAATATAAACCTAGGCATTTTTGAGGGAGTATTCTTAATTTGGTTATTCATTCACTTTGCCTCTGGAATTCAACATGAGGATGCAGTGTTTTGCTGTTTTACTCAATCTGATTTATCTTAAATGAAAGGTCTCTTTGTCCAGTAATTAAGGGTATCATTTTTTAAAAATTTTTATTTATTTATGATAGTCACACACACAGAGAGAGAGAGGCACAGACATAGGCAGAGGGAGAAGCAGGCTCCATGCACCAGGAGCCCGACGTGGGATTCGATCCCGGGTCTCCAGGATCACGCCCTGGGCCAAAGGCAGGCACTAAACCGCTGCGCCATCCAGGGATCACGGGTATCATTTTGTTTGAGAAATGTTTATAAGGTAGGACATTGTAACTATTTCAAATTAATGCAAGAAGTCTTTTCATTTTTCAGGAAGAGAGTATAATTACCTCTTTAAACATTAGTTTCATGTTCTTTAAATGAACTGCAAGTGAAATTTAACATTATGATTAAAATGTTTCATTACATTTGACTTACATATGACTTACAATCTCACATGGATATTTTTTTTAGTTTTATGGCCAGGATCAAGAACCCCTAAAGTAGTTTTCTAGAGTCACATTTATGACTGTTGAATATAATGACTGTATTGATACAAATGCAAAGTCAATAGAATTGTCACTATGCTAATACAAACTATGGAAATAAGAGAATACGATGTGCTCTTAGTTTGGAAAAAATCTGACTGTTGCATGACTAGAGGAGCAAATCCATATGCCTCAAGTGTCAATTATTAAGTAACAATTACAAAACATGCAAGGAATAAGTATATTACTACATTAAAGGAATGCAGTCAGTCTAAGCAAAAGATGGTTTAATATCTTCAGAAAGCTAACTAGTTGCTATAACATTAGAGAAAAGATACATTTAATAAACAAGTTGACCCCCTAACTATAATAGCCATTCAACCAGGGTTCCAGAACAAATGAAGTTATATAAAATGGAAGAAACTTGTAAATAAATGACTACATAAAAGATTATTTTAATTTTAGACCTTAAAAGCTAAGAGTTAAAAAATCAGGAATCAAAGATAAACTTATAAAGCAATTGGTTAGAGAGTATATATTTATTTACCTGATCAATATGAAGTAATCCACAATGCATTATATTGTAGAAATGTGTTAGAAAATCTCTATTTGGAGAAACATCTTGTCTTCTTTTCATTGTATTACAAATAAGTTTGTAAGCATGTAATTTACCTTGTTTATATTTATCAGTCAACATGGTTGCCTACAATTTAAAAGTGTTCATTTTAATACTCAAAAACAAATACTGTAAAATTGAATACAGCAAGTAATATTTTTGTTTTCATTTATTTCTATGTTGGCCCAAGTTCTTAATGAATCAATTATTAGGATTCCTGAAATTACTGTTAACATTAAAACAAAACAACATGAGTATGGATAACCACATATTGTTTTGTTTAGGGAAACACACCAAACATATTAAACAATACTTAAAAGAAATCTTAAATTTGAGATTAACACTTCACTTAAATATAAAACACAATTTTCTACATTCACTTTTGTTTTATTAAATAAGTAAAAATGATGCATCTGTACAATTTTGGTACACCCATTCTCTTTATATGACCCTCAATGACTAGTTAAAAATGAAGGTGTTCTAGAAGACTATACAAAAGCTAAAGAATCTATCAAATGTTTAACACCAATTACATATGTATTTACTAAATGAACCTTTTAAATTCATGTTTTATATATTAAGCTTACCTTGAAAAGCCAAGGTGTAAGAATTCTCAGTGGAGGAATCAAAACTGGAGGTGAAGGGGAGGTCAGGTTATCAGTTGAAATGCCGAGGTTATCTCTAATCTGTAATTTTCAAATAAAATGCAACAAACCTATAAAGTGTTCTTCCAATTTGTTTTACCTTTAACTTGAGTTCAAGTCCAATTCCTATCACTAATTATATATTCAAACATGGTTAAGTGACTTCACTTTGCTAGGTACCAGTTTATAGTAAGGAGGGTGATGGGTGGCAATGAGATCTAAGGCTTCTACTTCTTAACACTTTTCTTTCTCCTCATATGTATGTATGGTTTTTGTTTGTTTTTTTACCTTAGCTAGATTTTGCCAAAGTTCACAGAGGTAATCAAAAACTTGAGCATGTATTTCAGGATCCATAATAGCGTTGACATCTCCCAAAATACCTAGCATTCTTCGCCACATTACAGTAGCAACATCAGCATGCCATCCTGTGAGTGTACCCCCTGCCATCACACTACAACATTCAGATGGAAATTCACTGATTTCTATAGAAAAAAATACATGAGTGTCAGTAATTCTTCTAAAGAATTGATCACAAAAACACAAAGGAGCCAAAATAACAATCTTAAATATCTACAAAAGTGAATTTTAAAAATGTCAACATGCATTAGTGCTATTTTTTCCTGATAAGATCAAAACCTCACCAGTTCATAATTCTTTATTACAGCGATAATTACTTATTCAATACCACCTGTACCAGGATTTACCTAAGGAGAAAATGATGTAGATACCAGAGAGAGAAATTTGTGTTTGATATAAAGATCATATTTATAAGTATATACTCTCTCTTTCATCAAATGGCTACTTCAGGTTGTATCATCAATTAATAGAAAATCTCAGGCTGAAGGCAGTTCCTACAGGAAGTCTTCACGAGCCTGTTTCTTTGTGCTTAAAGTCTGTAATAACTGATTGTATTTTAAAAAAGATACTCAATTGTCTTTCACAATAATAAAAAAATAAGAGCCTGGTATAAGCCCACTGAAATAAAAGAAAACAAAAAATACTGCAGTTTTAACCATCATTGTTAACATCTCCCGATTCATAATATTTTAATAAATCAACTGATTTGTCACTAACTTATCCCTCTCAAAAATAAAATTTTAAATAACTTAAATAGTAAGATCTCCTAACACTAATGCCCTGAAAGAAAAAAATGGCAAATATCTAATTTCCAAATATTGCCTAGGTCATCTGGAGTCTGAAGAACAGAATGGTGGAGCTTCTCATCAAGCTGCAGATCTTTCTGTTCCATATGATCTATATTCAGTGTGGAAGGAGAAGGTGTCTGTGACCTGGATCCCAAAGCTGAATGGACTGGAGAAGCACTTTCTGAACCTATAAAGACAATTTCATAAAAATTACCATAAAGAGAATATTCAATATCCTCTAAGATGTAATGCTTAAACTCTATTAAAAATAAATAAATAAAACTCTATTAAACAACTGAAAAGCATCAAACAATAAAACAGGTAATAAATTGGCCAAAGTAGTAAAAAAAAATCGTAATATGGTATAAGATTTTGTATTTAGGAGTGTCATTTGATTTCTTCCATGGGATTCATATGGAATCAGAACTGGACATACCAATACCAGTTGACAGAAGTCATCAGTAAGAGAATGTCTACTCCCATTCCTGGTCCAGCTACGGAAACTCTAGGACCCACTGCTACTCTATTTCACTTACTTCAGACTTGGGGCAATTTAAGAGAAGAGGAACTTGTTCACTGCGGCTCTATATGCTACTATCATTGCTAGCCTGGTGTATTGTGGTCCTTGGTGGTCGCACCTTCAGTCCCCACCCCCCCACATTCCTTCTCAGTCCATTCTTCATAAGGCAACAAAAAAAACAAAAACAAAAACAAAAAACAAAAACAAAACAAAAAACTAATCCATAGTACTCCCTCATTTAAAATCTTTTATGGATTTTATGGCTCTTTACTGGCCACAGCACAAGTCCAAACTTCTTAGTGTGTGGTTTTTCAGTCTTTCTGCAACTTTCTTAACCACTCCATAATTCCCCTAGTACTTTTAAGTTCTAGCCATAGAAAGTAAACTGCTGGTATTTATCTAAACGTAGCATACCTCTGGCCTTTTTCCCTATGTTTTTCTCTGCTTGGAGCCCTAATCCTGGTATTATAGATCTGGTTAATTTATTTTTCAGGTCTCATCTTCGACACCTCTTCCAGAGAAGCCTACCCAGTGCTGATGTATCTAGGTTGAGTAAGTATTCAGGGTGAATAAGTAGTCTCTGCTATTTGCACTCATACCTCCCCATTATACTACTTATATTGCACTGACCTGAAACCTTTTAGTTTTGGAGATAGTTTTAAATATCTTCACTAGTGCATATATTTTGTGAGAACAGGGATTGTAGTCGTGTTACATACTGAAGTATTATCACCAGTGCCTAGTACAATGTCTGGCACATAGCAGGAATTTTTGATAATTTAATTTACGTATAGCATAAATTAATACTACAGTGAACCACCATTTGTGGTGGTTGTATGGGAGTGCTACTAGGACTAACTAAGCCACTAAAATATTATGTCTTTTCAACAGAAAATCAATAAAGAAGGATGAACCCTAAATGATACATTAGACCAGATGGACTTAATTGATATGCACAGTACAATCCATCCAAAGCAGAATACATATTCTTCTCAAGTACACATGGAACATCCTCCAAGAAAGATCAAATATAAGTCACACAACAAGTCTCAATAAATTCAACAAGACTAAAAAAGGGGGGGAAAAAGGATGCCTGGGTGACTCAGTGGTTGAGCATCTATCTGCCTTTGGATCAGGTCATGATCATGGGATGCTGGGATGGAGTCTTATATCAGGCTCCGCACAGGGAGCCTGCTTCTCCCTCAGCCTATGTCTCTCTCTCTCTGCATCTCTCATGAATAAATAGATACAATTTAGATGCAAGACTCGATCCCAGGACTCTGGGATCATGCCCTGAGCTGAAGGCAGACGCTCAACCACTGAGCCACCCAGGTGTCCCTGAATATTTTTGAAAAGACGACATACAGATGGTCAACAGAAATGAAATGAAAAGATGCTCAATATCACTAAACATTAACGAAATGTAAATCAAAACCACAATAAGATATCACCTTACACCTGTCAAAATGACTATAATCAGAAAGACCAAAAAATAACAAGTATTGGCAAGGAAGTGGAGAGAAAGAAACCTTTGTGCACTGTTGGTGGGAATGTAACTTGGTGCAGCCGCTCTGGAAAACTGTACAGAGGCTCCTCAAAAAATTAAAAGTAGAGCTACCATATGATCTAGAAATTCTACTGCTGGGTATCTATCTAAAGAAAACAAAACACTAATTCAAATAGTTCTCTGCATGGGCAGCCCTGGTGGCTCAGCAGTTTAGCGGCACCTTTGGCCCGGGGTGTGATCCTGAGGACCCGGGATCAGGTCCCACATCGGGCTCCCTCCATGGAGCCTGCTTCTCCCTCTGCCTGTGTCTCTGCCTCTCTCTCTCTCTCTGTGTCTCTCATGAATAAATAAATAAAATCTTAAAAAAAAAAAAAAAAGTTCTCTGCAGCATTATTTACAATAGCCAAGGTATGGAAGCAACCTAAGTGTCCATCGACAGATGAATGGATAAAGAAGGTATGGTTTTTGTATACAACGGAATACTACTCCGTCACAAAAAGAATGAAATCTTGCCAATTGAAACAACATGGCTGGACCTTGAAGATATTACGTTAAGTGAAGTAAGTTAGAGAAAGAGGCAAATACCATATGATTTCATTTATATCTGGAGTCTAAAAACCAAAACAAAATAAAACCTAGACTCACAGATACAAAGAATGACTGGTGTTTGCCATGCCAAAGGGAAGAGCAGTATGGAATGGGAGGAGAATTAAGAAGTAAAAACTAGGATCACCTGGGTGCCTCAGTCAGTTAAATGTCTACCTTTGGCTCAGGTCATGATCTCAGGGTCCCAGGATCAGGTCCTGAGTCAGGCTCCCAGATCAGCAGGGAGTCTCTGCCTTTCTCCCTCTGCCCGTCCCTACTGCTTGCGTTGTCTGTCTGTCTGTCTGTCTCTCTCTCTCTCTCTCTCTCTCTCTCTCTCTAAATAAAATCTTAAAAAAAAAAAAAAAAGGTAAAAGCTTCTAGTTAAAAAATAAATAAGTAGTCATGAGGATGTACAGAATGAGGAAAATCGTAACACTGTATTAACTTTTGTCAAATCACTATGTTGTACATCTGAAACTAATCCTATGTTAAAAGATAGCTTCAGAAACTTAAGAATTCCATTCTTTAGCATAAACACAAACTGCTGAGGGCATAATGAAAATAATCTCAATACTTATCAAAAACTTTAAGTATATGACCAAAAAATCATCAGTCTTAGTCAAATGCTTTGTAAAACAAATCTATTTCTCTTATCTCCATGTATTATCTTCATCCATAAAAATCTGATTCATTTTTCAGAATTAAAACTTTAAGTGATTTTTATTAAGATCTGGTATTCTAGAATCATTACTGTCTTTAATTTTATTAATAACCATCCAGAACAGCTGACTTACAGGCTTTCTCTTCTTAAAGAATATATTTTTAAAATCAAAGTATTGCTATGGTGATATTCATGTGCAGAGACTATCCATTAAATTTTTGCTCTCATTTCCTATATTAAATTTCTGTTATAGTTTCTGAATATATTACAGGAAAATGAAAGATTTCAGAACTATTAACATCCCTTTGATAGAACACAGCTATTCTTAAAAAGTTAACAATGTAAGAATATATGCAAAATATACTTTGAGAAAATAATCAAGGTGTGTTGTATAGTTTGTATATTGATTATACAGAGTTGTACTCTTTGCTGAATTTTGTCTTTTAAATAGAAATCAATCCACGAAAAAAAAAAAAAAAAAGAAAAAAAAAAAAAGAAATCAATCCACGAACTGCTTTAGTTTTTTAGATAAACACCCCTACACAATTACAAATGACAGTGATCAAGATTACAATTCCTTATAAAACTTCCTAGTAGAGTTTAGAAATAGTTACTATGTGTGGTAAAAATAGGTTACATATACATTAAAAATTCTTAGAAGTTCAATCACTTAATAAAAATCATAGAGGCAAAAGCCCTAAAACAAATTCTCTCTGAATATTAAATTTTATTTTTAGAATTTTTGTCTAGAATTCCATTTTTGACGACTAAAGAGAAATAAAAAGTGATCATACTTCTTTTACCTATTATTGTTTTTTGAAAACATCATAGTCTAATTAATAATCTGAGGGCTTTAAGGAAACTAGAAGAAACCCATGTAGTTTACTAGAAATAATGTTTACAAACTCTTTATTCCTTCAGAATAGTTGGTACCCAGATTAAGACAAAGACACATATTGGTGGGATTCTTTGGACTCACAGCCTGGAAGGGTTATGCAGTAGATCCCTAAACCAGTTAGAAAACTTCTCAGCCTTTTTATTATTTCTACTTTGAAATTCCACCCTTTTCAAGGTTCATTAAATTCTCTACACTGTTCAAAAATTTAGAGTTTTGATAGTATTAAAATTTGTGTTACAGTAGAAAACAAACCCCTTTTAAGTCAATCATTTTAAGTATACTATTACATTAATTTGGCAATTGTACATAGTCCTGTAATCAATAACACAATCAAAATAGAGAACTGTCCATCAACATTAAAAGCTTTCTTGTGCCCAATTGCAGTTGATCCTTTACTGACTCCTGGCCCCAAGTAATCACTGATCTGCTTTACCACTACAGTTTCGTATTCTCTAGAATTTCCTTTACATGGAATAATAAAGTATGGTATGTAGTCTTTTGTATTTGACTTCTTTCATCTAGTATGTTTTTGAGAATCAGCTATGGTTTTACGTATACTAAAATACATATTTTGTTGAGTACATTCCAATAAATAAATATTCAATGAAAGACTCCATTACAATTTGATTATTCATCACTAATTGGTAGACACACCTGGGTTGTTCTCAAATTTTAGCTACGTGAACAATACTGTCATGGACTTTCACATACAGCTGCTTGAGGTAAATAAATACCTAGTGATGGTCAACAGGTAAATGAATGTTTACTTCTAAAAGATACTGCCATATTTTGGCACAGTGACCTTGCCATTCTGTATTCCCATTACTGATATTATGATATTTCCAACTGTTCCACATTCTTCAATACTTGGTATTGTCAGTATTTTTACCTTGAGTTAAATATGTGTGTAGCGGTATCTCATGGTTATCAACATTCTCTGATAATTAGTAATGTTGAATATATTCTCATCTACATTTATTTTAAGAACAGCTACAATAAAAGGTATTTATTATGAAGTAAGATTTTCTCTAGTATTTCTGTTTGAGTAATTTAAATTCTGTAATAACAGAACTGTGATCTCACCCAATTGGCTCCTGTCCACTGAGCCCCTATTTTGCAATGGGTTAGGCTATAGTTCTTACTTATCCTCTAAGAGAAGAGAGGTGGAAAAGAAGAGGTAGAATGTGAAAACAAAGAATGGGTTCCTGCCCATCAAAGATTCCACTGGGCAAATTTCATCTGTTTGATTTGGCTGAGGAAATGTGCCTAATTCAGACATGCAGAAATCATGTCCAGTCTTACAAGTTTCTGAAAACACAGGATGCAAACTACTAATCTCTAAATTGGAATGGATAATCACCCATCAAAGAGAATTGAGTTACAGTGAAAACCAAAGTGAATTTTGGATCACATTGTGGAACCACTAAAGTATGGGTTACTAGCTGCTCAGGATCCCTCTGGTCACTGCACTAACTTTGCAATAATGTGACCCTCCATTTCATGACTGGATTTCTTGGATCCTAACCATCATATATTTGACCACATTAAAAACCTGCTGAAAAGCATAATTTACTGTATAAATATAAAATATTAGTATATTGATATATAGGTCTTCTATTAGGCAGTATTCTCTACAGTTTCTATAATACTTTGCCAAAGAAATCTATAAAAATCTGGGCTAACTCTGAAAGACAATGAAAAGAAGGAAGTACTTCTTAACTATGTTTTATCGATTTAAAAACTGCTGCAGGAAATGCAGTGATGCAAAAATATTTAAAATTTTATATACAATATTAATTCACCTAGCCCCCTGAAACTTAGCATGTAGACTCCAGGTCAAGAAACTCTTTTATCAATGTATTTTTTTTCCTCCATTGTTACATAAAGATGAATGAAAAAACAATGCTTAAACTGTAGTAAGAAATACTTAAAATCTATCAAATAAAATCTTAAACAGATTCTTTGGTGGCTTAAAAAATGCACTTAAGGAAGATATTCCCCTTTAGTAACTTTACCAGTAACCGTTGCAACTTCAGCAGAGAAAGCTTGTTGATTAAGACTGCTTGTTTCAGAATCTATCTGAAGTGTAGTTAGACTAGCCACTTCTTGCTCTTCAGCACTCTGATGATGGCCAGAACCTGAATCCACATCAGCAGAAGATATAATCCCAGTATCAGCTCCAAAGCCAAAATCTAAAGGAAGAAGAAATGCTAGGACATAGAAGTCTCAAATACAAAACAAAAATATTTACAAAAGAAACACAGCTACTTCAGCAAAATGACTAAACATTAACATTCCTCTTAAATCTATTCTATTTACATACCACTCAGGTAAATGCAAATAATGTTAACAGTAGGAAGTTTATAATGAGAGACAAATTTTTAAAGGTTCTCACAGTTTATTAATAACAACAATAAGGACAAAAAACAGACACATATGATGTATCATCAATATTCTTATCCAGGTTTTCTCAGAGCTGGTAGTATGCTTTTGAAGAACTTTATAATCTGGTAT
Organism: Vulpes vulpes; assembly: GCF_048418805.1. Classification (NCBI taxonomy): domain Eukaryota; kingdom Metazoa; phylum Chordata; class Mammalia; order Carnivora; family Canidae; genus Vulpes; species Vulpes vulpes. Next base: position 75,524,780 of record NC_132785.1, read on the forward strand.
GGTAAAAGACATTTTTGTCTTAAATCATATATTCCATTCTGAGATCAGGGTAGTATATAATCCATGAAAACAGAAAACATGTTTCTCTAATGCATCTCTTAGCTCTTCACTAACTTAGTTCCCAAGGTTTTCATGTTCTTTTGTTTAAATTTTGGTACTCTTCACTGCATGTGGAATACATAATTATAGCAGAAAAGCTATGTGGTAATGATACAGCACCAAATAATATCAATGCTGTCTTTTAACATGAAGTGATTATTCAAGAGAGGCTCTGGGTAATGGAACACTGAATAAAACTGTACTGAACATACTACTGAAGCACTGAACTTATTAACAGTGGTTCCCAAATATAAGTGCATGAAGTAGTACCAACTCATAACCATGACTGTCCTTTATTCTAATGTCAAGTCCACTCTAATGTTTTTTTTCCTCTGAATGGTCTTAAAATATCATTTGTTTTAGGAAAGGAGAGTGATTTTTTTTGTTTTGTTTTTCAAGTGCTTTAAGTTTGGTGAAATAAAATAAACTTCAAGTAATTCCCTAAAACTTCCTTTGGAATTTCACTGAATAACGAAATCAAAATATGTAGGAACTCTTGTCTAAATAACATTAGAGAGAAAGTTAATGGTTACATAATCCATAAGTCAGTTTCAAACAGAAAAAAATCAACAAAAAAAATATTGCTCAAACAGAAAAAGATACTTGCTGTCAAATTTTCGGCCATCATATTGGAAAGCGCTGAATGAATCCGAATGACTATCTGAGCTGATAAGATCACTGCTCCCTGCACTGGCAGGAGAAGTCCATTCTGAGGGCACACCTGGGTCATCAATTGGGCGCATCTGGTTTTGCTTATTTAGAATATCAGGGAGGTCTTTGGGAATTTCAAGACTGCCTGGACTACTTCCTCTTCTTGTCATAGTCTAAAAATTCAAGAAACAGCTTACCATTAAAAAAATTTTATTCTCATTAAACATCTGAAATCTTGAATTTCCAGGACAATCATCAAATAAATGTTCAGACTTCGGGCCTAACATAGGAGGGGGAAAACACACTAACTGAACAATTTATGTAACTGCATGGAGCCATAACCTGAAGTACTGTTGGTTTGTCTAAAGTAGAGACCCAATTATCATATGGTGTTGGGCCTAAGACTCTAAGCCTCAAAAGGATCCATGGAGTGAAGTAAGGACAGTAGAAAGAGTAAAGTATTCAAATGGAAAAATGAGCAGCAAATAGAAGAGCTAGTGGAGGGAGAAAGAATGATAGCAAAGAGATTACTCTATAATGATTATATATAATGATTCTATTATTTTTTCTCATTCAAGGAAAAAAAAACTAAACTAAAAATAAAAGGGAAATGTAATGGAGCTATAGACATTCACTAAAGACAAGTTCAAATCCTAATGGAGACGCCCGGCACGGCTCAGTTGCTTGAGCATCTGACTTGATTTTGGCTCAGATAATGATCTCAGGGTCCTGGAATTGAGCCCATGTCAGACTCCATGGTCAGCAGGGAGTCTGCTTCAGATTCTCTATGTCCTGTTCCTTACTCTCTGTTTCAAAAAACACTTTAAAAAAATCCAGTTGGAATACGACTATTTAAAAAAAAGCAATTCCACATATATTTATCTTTCCTTAGCAATTAAGCATTATTGGGATAAAATTGTTCTATTTTCATTTTGCTGTAATTCTAGTAAAACAAAGATAACTTTAAAGTCTATTCTGAAGTTAGCTGCAATGATTAAACATCAAATATTTATGCTATCAAATTTATGGGAACTGGATTGGAAGACCTCCATTGTTATCTTTTTTGCTAAGGGTCAGCAGTGGGTAAGAAGGTAACCTATGAGCAAATATGAAAAACATAGGGAAGACTAGGAAGTTAGGGGCTTATACCTAAGTAGTTAAGCAAATAGGTATTCTCATATTTTACCCTGGTCAAAACTATAAGCCTATTTGTTTTATGTCTCTAAATAAAAAATATTATAAAAGTATAATTTAAAAATCTTAATTCAAAAAAGAGTTAAATTTAGAGGAAGATTATTATTATTATTTAAAGATTTTATTTATTCATTCATGACAGACAGAGAGAGAGAGAGGCAGAGACACAGGCAGAGGGAGAAGCAAGCTCCATACAAGAAGCCTGACGTGGGATTCGATACTCGGTCTCCAGGATCCTACCCCGGGCTGAAGGCGGCACTAAACCACTGAGCCACCAGGGCTGCCCGGAAGATTATTTTGAATAAAAATTTACAAACACACATACACACAAAAGTATCCTTTAGTTTCTCTACTCTCCTTGCTAAACCAAATAAATGAAATAAAACAACACTTACTGAGGCATTACCACTTCGAAGTCGTTCTGCTATAAACTCATCCATCAGATCAGGAACATTAACATTGCTGCTGCCAATATCACTATTAAGAGGAGGCAGTTTTGGGCTCATGTCCTCTTTATTGACTAAAAATAAATAAATAACTATATATAGTGAGAAAAGACTTAACTGCATTTCCTAATCTGAAACAAACAAAAGCAATCCAAAACAAATCACCTATGCCATATCAATTATTTGCCAAACATGCATTTACGAATAATTTCTCTCCTTTTAGATTTAATTTTAAGAATTAGTAAATTGATATTTACTTTATTTAACTAAGCAGATGTTAGTCAATCTTCAGTATAACCTTAAACAGCAAGAAAGCTTATAGATAAGCACTAGTTGGAGTTAGGTTAATATTGCCTATAAAGAAACTGGTATATTTATCTTTCTTCCTGCCTCTATGCTTCTATTTCGAGCCTTAATAACTTAGAATTCCATTCTCCTCAAAAAATATCTGCAAAGAATCTATCCCTTGAATCTATGTACATCTCAGTGGGATATAAATGCATTTCAGTTTAGATAAATAAAAAAATCCATAATTGTGACATAATATCATTTATATTCACTACAAAGTCTAACATTACTGCTTTAAGAAAAAAGAGGTTTATTTTCACAAAGGTTTTTCTGTAAAAAGAAAACCCACAAAAGTTATTTTGATTTTGTTATGACTACATTAACAAAGTTTCAACCTTGGGAAAAAGCTTACAGAAATAAATATTTATTTCACTATTATGCTGTTGAAAAATTAATTTCTCTGCAACTAGAAGAAAACCAGTATTGCTTATACTCCTAACGAAGTAAAAGGACTTCAGGTCAAGAAAATACACTGGTCAAGAGTTCACTGTGAAATACCATTATCTTTATATTACTGGCCAGGCTTTGCTAAGCTGTCAAATACTGCCCTCAAGTGGCATTAATGGCTCAATGCAAGATGCATTATACAGCATTCTGTTAATCATGCTAACAAAACCATGTTAAACAAACAAAATAAAAACCTACCTTACTGCTGAAAGTTAATTTTCTAGATCTGTAAAGTTATTTTAAATTTGAATCAAGATAAGAGAAGAGAGTTACCATAATCTTGCTTTCTGTAATCTGTCCATAGAGGTTCCATATTTAAATCATGATTGGCTATCATGAAACCTTTATGTACATCTAAAATCTCAGAAAAAAGAAAAGTACTGGTAAGTGTTTTAAGGACTTGCATTCTATACAAATGAATGCAAAACTAAAAAGCCTACAGCTTATTTTGAAATGGCTTATTTGAAAAGTAACTAAATCCACTTTGAGATTTAAGAAAGAATTTCTCCTTCAAGGATAACTAAAAATGTTGATGCTGGTTGTCAGACCTTGATTTCCATTATGTTACATAATGCCAAAGTAATTTTTTTCCAAGAAAATATCTAAAAGCATGTAACTCATCAATAAAAATAATGAACTCAATTAGATATAGCCAGTGCCCTTTTAAATATAAACTATAAGGGGGCAGGGGAAAGTATTCCAACTACTTAGTAAACTTAATTTCACGGCTCATGTAGTACATACTCAGAAAAATATTTGATTTAGATAGCCTCTGAAAGGTCATTAAAATTTTCCTGTATCTTCCTCTTTCCTATCTTGTTCAGCAGCAAAGAGGTTTAACTAAATGCCTTATAAGGGAAATTAGTAATTTAAATAAACATTTTATGCTGGGAAAAATACAGCTGGGAAAAGGCGCATGCATAACCAAACAGAGAGAAAGCAGTGACCATCCCAAAGCTTTTTGATTGCTTATAGCTCGCTTCAGTTGCATTAAGCCAAACTGGTGCTGTCTTTCTCCTTTTGCGCTCTGCACACTGTTAGTGCTCACCTGCAGCTTTCCTTCCAAAATAGCCCATTACATGACTGTACAGATCCCTCAGTGGAGCCTCTGGTGGCATTCTGTTCTGCCTCTGTGGGGAAACATTTGCCTTCGGCTTCGAAAGAGCATGTACAACAGTTTTATAAACGCCACCCAGGGAGCCCTGCTGTAGTCCTGCCTCATGACTTGATGACCTAAGAGTACTACGACTACCTAACTGATTACTTGCAACTCCTTCTTTTTGTAATACAGTGGTGGGAATCTCTGTAGATTCCTTAGTTGTTTTACTTACTGATGCTGTACCAAGTGTATCTAGAGGCCTGTACACACCAGGTTTTACTAACTCTGTAAAACTATTTGAGCTGGTATGGAGGTTGCTGGCGCTGCTGGTGCTACTGGCACTACTACTACTGAAGCCACCAAGCTTCCGCAGTCTCATCTTCCATGGAGCCTCTTTGTTTTCCAGAGGATTATAAAACTGAACTGATTCAGTAGATGGTCTAAAAGTAACATGAACAGTATTTCGTTTTTTAGTAGTAATTTTCATGATTTTGGCTCTATGAGTTACTGTTTCAGACAAGCTCCTTTTAGTTGGAGAAAGTTTGCTAGTGTTTGTAACAGGAGGCAGTCTATGGTTAACAGGTGTTTTTAGTGTAGTTTTCTTGGTATGCATAACATGTGGGACTGTGATTTTTTCATTAATTTGCACACCCTTAACCTTTTCGACTACTGTTACATCTACACAGGCATCTAATTCTGTGGCTCTTTGTCTATACAGGTGTTTCCTTTTTTCTTTATCACAAGGGCTACCTGAGCTAGGTTCTGATGATTGTTTATCATTTTTTAGTTCCTCGGGTTTTTCATAAGTTTTGGTTCTCATAAAACTGTCTAACTGGTTAGGTGCAACACTACTCACGAAGGCAGCTGATTCTGGTTCTTTTTGAAACTGAATGTTTTCAGGAGTCCCAACAAAAGAGGTGATATTTTCTGATTTACTTTCCTGGTCTACATATTCTAATTTATCTAAAGATGATCGTTCATCCCTATTTACTGCAATAATTACTTCCTCAGAAGCTGCATCTTTACCTAACTCATTTTTACTATGATTTTCCTGGTTTTCCTTAAAATATTCTTTCAGGGAGGTAAGAAGATCGTCATCTCCTTCAAGGTCAATGTACTGGATTTGTTCAAAAGCTGAATCTGCAAGTTCTACTGGATCTATTAAGTGACAAAGATGGTCATATATGCTATCACCAACTTCCAGAGAAGACTCTCTACTGTGAGTATCAGTGATGTGGCTTTCAGTGGATCTAGTTATTGAAGAAGCCTCTGTGGAACTCTGCAAGCTTGGCGCATGACGGGATGAACTGTCAATGACAGGAACTGCACCTTTGGCTCGTTCAACAGTGAATGGTTCCAAGATGTCAGAAGTACTGCTACTTCGAGGCAATGGCTGCTCCTCATTCAAAGCACCAAAAACTTCATTTCCAGTGTCTTCACTTTGTGAAAAATGTCTGACTCTAGTGGGGCGGGGAAGTATTTGAGCATCATCAATATCTGTAAAAAAAGAAAAATTATGAAGAGTAGGAACTATATGAACATGAAAAATATAGTACTAATTTCAACCATACTCTAAGCATAGGCTTAAAATAAAAAAATTCTGAGACATTTTTGTAAGCTCAATGAAATAAAATTTATTAAAAATAGAAATGTTTTTAAATAATGATGGGCACAAGCTAATATAGCATGTAGTGTCAATGAATTAGAAAACTATAAGAATATATTTTTAAATGTTAACATGCATAGTAACAGTGAGGTGATGAAACATTTGGAAGTGCAGTTAAAGATAGAACTGTGCCAATAAAGCAATTTAAACTTGCTATTCAATTTTTTCCTACTTAAGTTCCAAGAAGAAAAAAGTACATCTTAACCATAGAAAGCTGATCTAAGTATTCCACTGTAGAATCATAGGATCTCATAAATTCTCATTTCTTCCTTACCAGGCAAGGGGCATTATCTTTTCTTCAAATCTTGCCCGTCTGATCACATATTACAAATGGAAATCTCCACCCTCTTCCAAAAGTTCTCTTTGTCCGAAAACTACTTATCTGTGCTACTGAGGTGTTTTGCTTTATTTTCTATTGTATTAAAATCTATTCATCCCTATCAAATAAAATAGTGTTAAAAAAATGTCTTTTATTTCCCACAAATACCATTTAATCTACTAGAAGAAACTTTCTCACTGGCCCTTACCATTAAGCATACATCAAACCTTAAAAACTGTATCTATGTCTCCTGGGGCACTCTGGTGGCTCAGTAGGTTAAATGCCCAACTTTTGTTTTTGGCTCAGGTCATGGTCTCAGGGTCATGCATGGGATTGAGCCTGCATTGAGGTCCATGCTCAGCAGGGAATCTGCTTGGGATTCTCTCCTTCTCCCTCTACCCTTCCCCCTGCTCACACGTGCATGCACACTCTAAATAAATAAGTAAATAAATAAAATCTTTTAAAAAGAAACCACTATCTATGTCTTCTTACATTTCTAAGAATCACACATTTTAAAGTCAAAACAGACATTACAGATTATCTAATTTAATTCTTACTGAGAAAATTGAGGCCCAAAGAGGTAAAGCCATAAACTATGAAAAGCAGGCTTAGTGTTCCATGTCACTGCATTGTTTTCACAGCTAAGTATATGGTAAATCCTCAAAAATATTTATGAAATTGAAAATCACAAGTTGAGATACTATTAAACTGTACAGATATATGCAAATTAGAAGTTTTAGAATTAAAATACATGGTCTATGAATCCATCTTGGCCTTTATATTACCAAGAAATAACTAAAAAAAAAATTTGTAAACCAGCAAAATATAATGAAAAAAGACAAAGAGTCAAAAAGTCAGATGTTACTCATTAGGCTTATAATGCAAAGGTTGTAAGTAACAGAACTGTATCTGAAAATGAGAAGATTCAGATCCCAGAGTAAAACAGTGACTTATCCAAGATCACAAATTAACTTATTGATTGTGCTCGGTCTAGAAGTTAGGTTTCTTACTCCAGACTCTGAGACCAATGTTCTCATTTATAAAATGGGGACAGTAATTCAAAATATTCTTGGGGTCCACGCTATAAATAAAAGGAAGCTGGTCCTTCCGCTATTTTATTCCTATCAACTTCTTCGTACAAGGTCCACAAGGAACCATTTTACACATAGATTCAGAACAAGGGAAGTTTGTAGTATGATAAAATTCCACTATATTCCTGAATATATACATTTAGATTCCAAGCACAGGTCAAATACACAATACCTCCAGAAGTTAAGACAATTAACTTATCATTAAGTTGAGGGGAATATTTTTTAAATGATGTTGGCTTTCTTCTTCATACACTCCACTTAGAAATTCTTTTAAATGAAAAGTGAAACATTTCCTCAGAAACTAAACATTTATGCATTTATTTATTTATTATTACAGCAGATAACTAATGCTTATTTATGTTTTAACAAATATAAGTATTTTGGTTTTATTTTATCTCCCATAGTAGATAAGAATCTTTGCCTAGAGAACAGAGATTATATTTAAAATACACTCCAAGGGATCCCTGGGTGGCGCAGCGGTTTGGTGCCTGCCTTTGGCCCAGGGCGCGATCCTGGAGACCCAGGATCGAATCCCACATCGGGCTCCCGGTGCATGGAGCCTGCTTCTCCCTCTGCCTGTATCTCTGCCTCTCTCTCTCTTCTGACTATCATAAATAAATAAAAATTAAAAATAAAATACACTCCAAGTTTCTTTCCACAAAATATCCTAATAGGACTTAAAACTATGTAATTTTCCAGAAAAATTCTTAAAAATTTTATAGTTGAGACTTTATCTGCTCCAACTGAAAATTAAAATCTTAAAAGCTTATTAAAAGCTAATATTATGATTCTAACATATAAACTTAATATTAATATTTCATAATTTTTCTATTCTAAACAAGCCAGCAAAGATTACTGTTAAGTTCTTCTTAAGAATTTCTGCCCAACCCAGTCCCCACCTTGTATAACTAGAAAATTTAACCTTTATTTCAGCCTATGTTTTTCCTGAACTTTTTTTTATAACATATGGATACCCAATATTTTTCATGCAAGTTTAAGAGGGCAAGAGCTTAAAAAAAAAAAAATTATCAACAATGTACTCTTTGAGAATTTAAACAAAAACAATATTTAAGCCCTAAGTATAATTCTACATAGGCATGTAAGAATACTAACTGCATAACATCAAAGAAAGTAATTGCTGACAGGAAATCAATGTCAGCATTTGAGCATAACTGACTCAAGTAAGTCTTAAATTTAAAGAAATGCCTGTATACCTGCATTCCATTAAGGAGAAAAAGATTAGTATATGTGCTGCCGAAGCGAGCACAAGGAGAAAAAGACGAAATCACAGCTAAACTCTACAGTCTTTTCTACATGCTAGGCATTGTTACAAATATCTGATATATTTCATTTAATCTTCACAGCATCACTGTGAAGTAGGTGTTGTTATCCCCATTTTATAGATGAAGAAACTATTTAAGTGACCTGTCTGATGTTACACAGCTGGAAAGTGAAAAGCTGGGATTTGAGAGCAAAAATTAGTCCATGTTCTAAATATCCTGAATAATATAGGTCATATACTCATGAAATAATTCATTAATTCTTTTAAATTGGAAAAAGCTAACTGTATTAAGAAATTATAAAGCAGCACAATGATTTATCTCTACGAAGAATCTTAGAAGTCAAAACTTATTCAAATACAAACATTAGTAAATTATACAGAAGAAAACAACTGACAAACTTTGTATCGGATCTCTGAAACTAACAGTTTTAGGCTTAAGCAAAAATAGTGTTCAAAATAATTATGCTGCTTATATTTTCCTTTGAAAAATAGTAGTTTCTATTTAAAGTATTAATAACCATTAAATGAGCAAAACGAGAAAAAAGTTTTGTTGAATTTTTAAACGCTTTTGAACACTGATAAATGCTTTCTATAGAGCCTTGCAACGTGTAAAATAAATTTCTTTCCACCAGTTATGTTTCTTCAGGATTTTTGTTTGTATTAACATCACAATATCCTTATTTCTTGAAACAACTCTTGTCACATAGTGGAAACTTAGTATACTAACACTGGTAGAAGGATAGTATGTCTTTATATTAAAAATTAGTAGCTACTAATTCATAAATTATCAAGCTGGTTCCTCAGGAAAATAAATCTCTTAAGTTATAACACTAACATACCACTAGGAAATTTTAATAATTTTAGAAAACAGGTACAGAACTAAGTGCCAAATCCCTTCTATCCAAAGTTAAATTCTATTCTCAATCATAAACACTAGCTATCAGTAATATTTTTAAAGCTCCTGAATTCATAAACATCATTTATATTAGTTTACATAGAAATTTATGCTATTTTAAAGCTGAGGTTTTTTCCTGGATTTATCTAAAGGAAATGACAATGTCCTTTATGTAACTAAAAAATGTTTTTGCCTATTTGGGCAACATGGCAATGTACTTTCAAGGTGAGAACCACAGAGCATCCACGTTTCCAATTTTATTTCTAACAGAGTCTAGTAAAAACTCTTTTTAAAACTGGATGTTCAATTTATAGGTAATTCAAAGCAGTATCTACATCACTGAAATCATGGAAAAACTTTATGCTAATGTTTTGTTGCAACTGTATTATCCTATTGCTTGTATTTTGGTCATTGACAGTGTTAGGAAATGCTACTGATTTTTCTAAATTATTCTTGCATTGGCAACTTTGCTGAACGTTTTACAGATTCTAATAGTTTTATCAACTTGGTTTACCCAGTCATTAAATCAGGAAGGGTCCTTCTGATGCCCCAATCTCATAATTCTCTTGCTAGAGAAATTAATAAAGAAATTTTAATTCACATACAAAAAATTAAAAGCAACAAATCAACTCCAAATAATTTTAATTTTAGACCACTAAAATTTAAACCACTAAACTATTTTCTACTCTTTCATCCTTCTAATATTGTTTCCTTTATTCTTAAATTTTGGAAATGAACAAATAACCAATCTATTTTTTCATGTTAAGAAAATTACAATTTTGTTTATGGACATGTTATGTAATGCCATTTTAAGTTAGCTTCAAAGCTTTTAAGATGTACTTTAAAAAAACTAACACAAATTATTTCAACAAAAACAAAACAAATCTGACCTGAAGTTATGCTAGAACCAGCAGATTACAGGTAGAAGCCTACTTGTTTGGTTGGAGGTGGAAAATTCTCCTCCTGATTAGGTAGAATTTAGGAGCAGGATGGGACATGAGAGGAAACATCTTCTTTCTCCTGATACTCAGAAAATAGAAGTAGAGAGATCAAAATATTTTGCTCTACAGAGCTGAATTCAAATAATGAAACACTGTTAAATAACATTAGCAGCCTATTTAATATGGCCTTGATAGACTAGAGTCTAACAGCAAATATGACAAACAAGTTAGCAGTTTTGAGAACCAGTTCAAAGAAAGTAGGTCTGTAAAACTTCTGGGTGAGAAACCAACACTACTTAATTAGAAAATAATAAGAAACAGTTGGAAAAGCATAAACAAAGTCAGATGCCCACCCTATGTTTTTTGTATCACTTCTTTCATTAAAGTATTATTTTTGACAATAAAAGCTAATTTATTGTTTAAGAGCAATTACTGAGATTTCTGGTTTCTCTGTAATCCATTTATCAGAAACAGAAAGACTGGTTAGCCTAGAGTATTAAATGTTAAAACTGTAACTCATGGGCACCTGGGTGGCTCAGCAATTGAGCGTCTGCTGGTTCCGGGGTCCTGGGATGGGGTCCTGGGATCGAGTCCCACATCGGGCTCTCCACGGGGAGCCTGCTTCTTCCTCTGCCTATGCCTCTGCCTCTCTCTCTCTCTCTCTCTCTCTCTAAAAATAAATAAAAGTCTTTTTAAGAAAAAAAAACAAACCCTATAATTCAGTTAAAGAATAAGGGACAGGGAAAGCATGCTTGCCCAGACACCTGTATTACTTGTAGAGCTTTAAAAAATGTTAGATGTCTGTGCAACCTCCAGAATACTACATCAAAACCTGAGGCAGATGCCTGGGGAAAAAATATTTCAAGTGTTATACATGAGTCTGTTGTTAAGAACTAATGAGACATTTAGAGAAATGCAGTTGAACTAGTCCCCAGAATTTAAGAAAAACTCTTCAAGGATATTCAGCTATCCAAATAGTGTAGTCTGTACAAAGCTATACCACAAAGAATCACACAACAGTGTAGGTTGAATGGACAACTAAGCAAAAATACTAGAGGACAAAAAAGGGCTGGACACAAATAGGGTCCTTTAAAAACTGATGGTCCGTTTTTTAAAATCTTAGTGTAAAAAAGAAAAAAAAGGAATTAAACAGCTTCTTAAGTATTCAAGAGTATCAGGTAAATATCTTTTCCAGAGAACTCTATTTCTAATCAAAAGCTAGAGTGACTGTCTATGAGTATTTTCAGTTTTTTTGGTGAAGCAGTTAAAGAAACCTCAACTCCTGATTTTAAATGAATGTGCCCAGGAAATATTTTGAGTTCATTTAGTCTGCTCATAAATGAGGGAGACATATAAAACTATGAAAAATTTTTCCTTTGTAGTTCATTTTCTTATTAATTCTCTCTGTACATTCTATAGTAACATTTACTCAAACCTTGGAGGGAAACATAAGCAAATATTTTCATTGAAAATCTAAGACTGGCAATTTTAAAAAAATTTAGCACTATTTAAAAAAAATCTCTCTTCACAGAACTTTTTTCCTTTTCCTATCTCTCCCCGTCCCGTCTCCCCTCCCCCTCACCCCCTCAACGAACCTAACACCTGAAGAAGCAAACACTAGGCCCTTCACAATTTGTCTCTAACAACAGAGGCAATCAAAAATTCCAACAATCCAGATTTCTACTATATAAGCTTGTGTAAGAATAATCCTGTCCAATTTTCATAGCTAATTTTTAAAACTATGAGGTTAGTTCAACGTCTTGCAAATTTGTTTGCTCTGGAAACATAATGCTATAGAATATCAATGTGTGTACCTGGAAAAGTTCTCCATACTTAAATAAGTTTGAGAAATAAACGGTTGGGGGCGAGTATGTGTTTGTGTGTCTCTTAAAAAACCTGACTTCTGGGGGCCTTTAATATGTTGATATATACTATAAATCTTTAATCCATTAGATACTTATTAACATTTCCCAGAAAGTGTTGTAAATTTATACAAGTGCATGGCAAATGCTGAATTCATTCACAAGTCCCTTTTCAGGAATGAAGTTTTTGCTGCTACTTTATATATTCCTTCCTCCTTTGAAGTCTTAAAAATGATTTTTACTAAAAATAACCAAGTCTAATTATGCTTTTAGGTCTTAAATGTACGCATGCACAAAAAGTTGAAAGCAACTGTAAATTACCAATAAATAAGCACTGGGTTGAAGGATTACGTATATTTTTCATATACTTTTCTAAATAATCCATATTTTATAATATGATATTATTTTGATAATCAGATATCAAGCTTGTTTTGATTTAGTGACCCATATCTCATCATTATTTATCTCTTTAAATCCATCACAAAATGCACGTTATCCCAAATGAAGGAAATAAAAACAACTAGAACTGCCACTTAGAAAATTATTTTCAAAACTTCTTCCTAAAACACCTCCCCCATTAAATTACTAAAAGGTAATCTTTCGGGGATCCTGGGGTGGCTTAGTGGTTTAGGCCAGGGTGCGATCCTGGAGTCCCGGGATCGAGTCCCGCGTCGGGCTCCCAGCATGGAGCCTGCTTCTCCCTCTGCCTATGTCTCTGCCTCTCTATGTCTATCATGAATAAATAAATAAAATCTTTAAAAAAAAAAAAAGGTAATCTTTCTGAATTATACATTTACAGTGAAGCAAGAATTATGAAATAGGTACTTACCCCAGTTAAGGTGCTACCTTACAACATTTTAAAGGGAATACTTCACCTTTATTTTAATATTTCAGCACTTAACATGCATATCTGCCAAAATATTATGTAAGTTGCAGGCAAGGAATTTTGTAAAGCCGTTAAGATTCTGAGAAAAAAATGAATCTTCCAGGCAGTTTTGACACAGTAGCAGAGTGTCTGATCGAAACATGTAAGAATTATTGGCCAATGGGTACCTGGGTGGCTCAGTCAGTTAAGCATCTGCCTTTCTTGGCTCAGGTCATAATCCCAAGGGTCCTGGGATCAAACCATGCATTGTGTTGGGTTCCCTGCTCAGCAGGAGTCTGCTTCTCCCTCTCCCTCTACTCCTGCCGCTCCCCCTACTTTGTGCTCACTTCTTCTCATAAACAAATCTTAAAAAAAAAAAAAATTAGTGGCCAAAACTCATTTCAATTTTTCTAAACATTTCAAAAATGGTTTCCAGTAAATGCTTTAAAAATATTTTTAAAAACTAAAAAAAAAAAAAAAAAAGCTAGAAGCAAAAAATATATCTAAGAGAAGTTTACAACAACTTAGGAGTTTTAGTTATAGATCATGTAGTTAGTTGTTAAGAACAAAACATTGGGACGCCTGGGTGGCTCAGCAGCTGAGTATCCACCTTCAGCTCAGGGCGTGATCCCGGGGTCCTGGGATACAGTCCTGCACTGGGCTCCCTGCAGAAAGCCTGCTTCTCCTTCTGCCTATGTCTGTGTGTCTCTCCTGAATAAATAAATAAAATCTTTAAAAAGCAACAACAATAATATATATAATTATATATTATATATATGTATAATATATATATAATATATAATTTTATTATTGTTATCCATAAAACTGCAAAGTCAACCACCAATTTCATTATAAAATTCATTAAAGGTTCATTATTTCTATCACACTTTATTATTTTCAAAAAAATAATATTGAACACTTCTCAAAAACATCATAAAGATTATGTCTAAGTAATTATCAATCAAGGTATCCTGAACTAGAAAACACAAACATATCACATCCAATAATTGAATATTTTCTCATTTTTAGAAAAGACATTAAGTTTTTTCATTGACAGTATTTTCAAAAAATACCAACAAGAGTATCTATGTATTTATGTATATTCACCCCTCAGTATGTACCCCCTTGGTTTGGCTGAAATCTCTGATCTTAATGAAATTATGGGTGTTATAAAGCACTTCACCTGAAATATCATTATTAATAAAAATGTACCTTCCCTTTGGGGCATGTGGGTAGCTCAGTCAGTTAAGTAGTTGACTTGATTTAGGTTCAGATCATGCATGATCTTGGGGTCCTGGGATGGAGTCCCACATCCAGCTCCATGCTCAGTGGGGAGTCTGCTTCACAATTCTCTCTTCCTCTGTTCCTCCCCCCCGCCACCCTTTAATATAAACAAATCTTAAAAAAAAAAAAAGCACCTTTCCTTGCATAAGCCTTTAATACATTAGAACAAGAAGGACAGAGATAGGTTGTTTATTTATTTATTTATTTATTTTTTTTGAGATAGGTTGTTTAAAAGAAAAAAAAAAAAAATCAACCCTACCATAAGTGGCAACATCAGGGAAACACTCATAAGAGTGATACGAAAGTACCTAAAAATGTACAACTAATTTTCTAAGAGCTAGCACATTTTGCATAACTATTCAACATATTTCCTTCTAAAAGACAAGACACTATATGATTTTATTCACGCAAAATTATTCTTAAAAAAAGCTAACCTATGGTGATAGAAATCTTGTGGAGGAGGGGTACTAACTTGAAAGTGTCACTAGGGAATTTGGGGGATAATGGAAATGTTCTATATTTTGTTTGGGATGAAAGTTAACAGAGGTGTGTGTAAGTCTCAAAAATCATGAACTAAACCCAGCATCTATATATTTTATTATATGTTAATTAAACCTTACAGACCAACTCATTCTAGTGCTGGGAATCAAGGACCTGAGGCTGAAAAGCTGACCAGGTTTCGAAGGTCCTTAAAAATTGGGGCTTCAGGGATCCCTGGGTGGTGCAGCGGTTTAGCGCCTGCCTTTGGCCCAGGGCGCGATCCTGGAGACCCGGGATCGAATCCCACGTTGGGCTCCCGGTGCGTGGAGCCTGCTTCTCCCTCTGCCTGTGTCTCTGCCTCTCTCTCTCTCTCTCTCTATCATAAATAAATAAATAAAAATTTAAAAAAAAATTAAAAAAAAATTGGGGCTTCACAGAATGGTTTACTTGGCTTAAAAATGAGTTCTTAGAATTCTATATACTATCATAATCAAATAGAAATACAAAGATTTGTTCCAAAGCAACTCTAAGATTATGTTCTTTTCTCAATTATTACTTCCATTACTACAGATGATGCAGATGCATATTCAGGATTTACCATATCATTAGTCAAAACAATGGGAAATTAAAAGTCAAGGCTCTGATTGTTACCTTCCAAGTCATCTTCTGTCAAACATCTATAATGACATAAACATACATTACTACTTCTTTTAATCACCTGAGAAGGAAAAAACTCAACTGTAAACAGAAAAAAATTTACAACCAAAAATACTAGACATTGGCACAGCACTAAACTTAGCACTTCCAGAATGAACTGCCAGGATAGCATGAGAATTCAAATAACTCAAAATGTTGATTTCTCAACCACTTTCCCAATTTCCCACACCTCCCCCAAAGAAATTAACTTTGAAGAGTTTATTTGATTAAGCAAAATTTGAAAGCAGAAGGATTAAAAAGTGAAAAAGGTGGTGCAGAAATTAGCAGAGGTGGCACTACCTGAAAGCTCATCAGAAAGGGGAGTGAGAACAATATCAGGCAAGAAGGGTTTGGAAGTATGGATCAGAACAGGAGCACTTTTAGCACTGCGTATATAGGCCGATGGCAGAGCACATTCACCAATGGATCGGCTTCTCATGGCTTTAAAAAGGAAAAGAAAGAAGTGGGGAAGGAAAAAAGAAGAGTGACTATAATGAAAGGATTGTGTCACAGAAAAAGCAGCAACAGAGAAAACTAAAAGATACAAAGGAAGGAAATTTTAAATTAAAACATTTCAGCACGGCAAATACTGGCAAGCTGTAAGAAAGAAACCAGAGAACACATGACATTTCGAATGTAAAGTTTTTGGTGTAAAGCAGGAAAATGCTTTTTATTATTTGCAGTTACAATAGTATAGCATTAAAAAATCAGTAGATACTTTAAATTAGCTTATATTCTCAAAACCAAGGGTTGAAAATTTCATTGAATGGAAACCCTAAAAAGAACTCAACATTATTAGTTGAAAGAAATTTTTGGTACTATATTTGGGCATTTCTCTGAGCCATTATGAGGCAATTCCAAGTCATTCTTAATGAAGCTGAATTCCAAAAACAAATCATTTCTACTTTCATACTCTTCCCTACAAAGTTTCAAAGTCACCCCTAGATCATTTTAGAAACATTTTATGAAATTCATAATCTAAAGGACTAAATCTCATGGTTAGTATTTGAACATGGGAGGAAAAGAATGCTTACTCAAATTAATATCTCTTATTTACATTAAAGTGTAACATCATACAGGACGCCTGGATGGCTCAGTCAGTTAAGCATTGGGACTTCAGCTCAGGTCATGATCCCAGGGTCCTGGGATGGAACCCCATATGGTCCCTTCTCAGTAAGGAACCTGCTTATCCCTCTTCCTTCGTCCATCCCCTTGTGCTCTTGCTCTCTTTCAAATAAATTTTAAAAAATAAAGTTTAACAGTATAATTTAAATTTTAAGTAGAAATATTTACAGAAAATAGAATTTGCAATCTAGATGAACAATTAAGTCACTGAGAAAAATAAGTTAGTGCTAATTCAAATCTTAAGCATATAATATAAAAACTCTAAAGATTAAGTTCTTAAAGATAACTTAAAAACTGGATTACTTTTCAAAAATTATATTTGTAGTTGCACTTTGTAGTCTCTTATAAGGAGGCACCAGTTCATACAATTAAAGACAAACTTTAGCACACTCAAAAATAAATTAATGATCTCTAGTTTATACTTCCTAAACATTTTTTAAACTTAACTTTTAGTGTAGAGATTCTTAAACAAATGAAGGTATGTATATTGTTATGTATGAATAGAGGACTTAAAAGAAACAATATTGATAACATCCAGTATAATAGGAGTGCTTAAAAAAAAAATCTGAGCATTAATATCAATTCAGAATCTTGGGTTTTCCTCGTTAATGGAAACTCTTGGTTCCCTGATGCCTAAATTCATTAACCTGTCACACAAGGCCCATGTGACCTGGCTGTAATAATCACTGCAATTGCAACTTCTCCTCCTGTTCTCACATGCTGCTGCCACAGAGAATTTTACACTGTTCCCTGAATTTTTCATGCTCTTTCACAATACGGCTTTGTGAAATTTGTAATATTCTTGGTCTTCCTTCTGACTCTCCTTATTCAAAATGTCATCTCATCTATGAAGCTTTTCTGACACTGCCACATAATTAACTTATTAGCAATATAGTAATGAACAAAACAGTTAAGAATCCCTGCTTTTGCAAAGCTTACAAGTGGACTGTATGTTTTTTATGTCAGCCTCCCAACTTTTCAAACACAACTATATTCTCTGACCTTTATAATCCTAGTTTTTGGCACATATGAGCTCAATAAATGTTTACTGAATGAATATCTGTATTTGGGGAATCAAGCATAATTTTTTGAAAAAGGCTTTAGTTGTGAACATATAGAGGAGAAAATCAAAACAAAATACTTGTTTTAAAACTAAATTGATTCTTTTAAAATGAATTTGATTCAATTTTCAATTCTATAGAAGGATTACAAGTTTTCTTCTGTTTTTTCATTGAGTTACATAATTCCTTGGAAATAACAATTCCTTCTGTTTGTTCTCTCCTACCACCAACTTGAAGGAAGAACTTGAGCATTTCCCTTGGAACTTTCCATAATCACAGTGGTTTAAGTTTGTTATGATCCTAAATGAATTCTACAAAAATGCACCTATTTTTTCACTACAGGTCTTTATGCACACCTGAAAATCTGTCCAGTGTCTCACAGCCATGTAACCTGCACTATAGAAAATTACTTATAATGAATTAGCTACTAGGAATTTTGGGGATTTACTAATCTAAAGCTTAGGTCAGAAATCTCCAGAAAGCCACTGAAATTCCTACTGCCACATTCACTACTAAGCCACACACACCACTGATCTTAAATCTGTAATATGTGTTTTACGTAGATGAAAGGGCAGTATAAGAAATATAACATCAAAAAATAAAAACATATTTTCAAGCATCTAAGCATGCCAATTTTTGAAGGTTTTGTATCTTTATTCTTCCCAAAAAATGAATAAAAAAGAAAAATAGATGTATTCCACATAAATTCATCATGGATCATAAAATACACGCATTATGTCAAAAACTGTAACCTTCATTCAAGAGTTGTCATGCAGCATAGGAAATTCATGAACAGCAAATGTATTCACTAAAAACACCCAAACACAAAATAAATAGAAGGCAGGCAAGTCTGGCCTTTTCTCACTTCTAAACCACTACACATACTTCTCCATATTTATCATTAAATAAAATTCATATCATACATACATGTATCTCCACTGGCAGAAATATCTTTATAAGTCCCCAAACTAAGGTCCAATATTATGAAAAACATAAACTAAGAGGACAATCTGAAAACAGAAACAGTGATGTATTTGTTCCAACATGAATATCATAACTAACTTCTTACAAACTCATTCTAAATAAGTCTAAAGTATCTCCTTTAATAATGTGTTGGCATAAGCAAAATCTTAGTAGTGATGAAGGACTTACTAGAATGTATACGCTTTATCATAGACTGAATTTTTACCTGCGTACACTCACTACAGATATAAAATTTTTTAAAAAATATTTTAATATATATATACTCAAACACCATCTTAAACTAATCTGCTGCTCTTTTCAGTATTTTCCAACTTATGCAGGTATTTTTCTGAACAAAATTTTTAATGCTTCAACTTTTTATTTGATAGGTTTGTTTAATGACCAAGCCAGACAAGGTTGTTTTGGCATAGGTACCAGAAAATAATCATAGGTATGAATTTAAGATGAGTACTTTGCTTATTATGTTTTTTAAAGATTAGAAATATGCCAACATGTTAATGATCATTTCTCATTAGACAGTTCATTGATGCTTCCTTAAATTTCACATTCCACATTAAGCATAAATTACTTCTATAATCAGAAAAATTATATGAGGAACTCTAAAAAAAAAAAAGGTATATTTTAAGTAAAACAAAGTAACATTTTAAACTTAAAAGAAGTCTGTCCTAACCAATACACAAAAATTTTCATTAAATCTGACATTAATATAAAATGAAGGCATTTCAGATGTAATCAACATCTTAATCTCAAAAAGTGATTCTATGCCAAAACTTTAATTATATAATTTTAATTCACCCATACCCTTTTTCCTTGTATCATTTCTTATTTTTGCTTGACATAGACAATCCATTGATTGTCTAAGCATAATTCTATGCTTATTTTACAGGCAGAAAACAATTTTGAAAATATAATGCTTTTGAAGGATTTAAAATTAACTGTTATTTTTAATTGTTTTATTAAATCTTTAAAATTAATAGTGTCTTTCACTGATTATCATTAAATATAGATATATTTCCACAAAAAATGCTCCTGCCACAAAAATCATAGACTCTAGGGGTGCCTGGGTAGATCAGTTAGTTAAGCATCTGACTTCAGCTCAGGTCATTATCTCAGGGTTCTGGGATCCAGCCCTGCGTCATGCTCCCACTCAGCAGGGAATCTACTTCTCCCTCTACTCTTCCTCCTGCTCACTTGTGCACATGTACACATGCACACATGTGTTCTCTCTCTCAAATAAATCTTTTTAAAAAAATCATAAATTGTAAAGCCTAAAGTAATTTCAAGCAATTTTGTTTCAGGCATATAAGGTATTATCATTCCCAATAATGCCTAGGAAGAGTTCAAGATTACCTAGCTGTTCAGTGATGAAAGAAAGAAAAAAAAAAATAGGACAAAGCCTTTATATTTTTCATTGCAGTATTCTTTCTACTACAATTCAGACCAAGAGGAAGAGAAATAAGATAGTAGCTAGGTCCAAAGCATACTGAGTGATCCTATATCCAGAAATTCTTCCCATCATTGCTCATTGCTGCTACTTCCAAGATTACAGAAGTTTCTTCCATGTCTGTTAAAAGCTGCAAGGAACCTAACAACATACTCTAACTTGGTCTTAGCTATCTGCAAGCATGAATTCCAATCTAAGAATTGCAGCACTGAAAATCAGCTACCCTTATTTTCCATGTTTGTGAGTATATTCACTTAGTAGAAACTCTACCAGTTAATGTGTGAGTTCTGTAAAGTGAATCAGAGTTCTATTTCGATTCTGTAAAAAACAGTTTAAAATTACTGATACCTACAGTAAAATAAGCTACATAAAAACGGTAATGTCAGATAAATCTTAATAGCAACGGATAACACAGCCTGTTGTCAGACTCGAGTACACCTGAAGAAAAGGTTTTGCTATAGAAGTTTTTCCTTTAACGACCAGAGCTAACTGATAAGAAAATTATACGTTTACATACATTATCACTAAGGACTATAAACGTATTGCCCTGTACAATTCTCATTATTTTAAAGAATACATACCAACAGTTTTTTGCCGTACTATACTCCTTGCCTTTTCGGTTCCTGGGGAACCAGTGGTTGTTGCACTTCTCTGTCTCATTGGGGCTTGGCCAGGCTGATCACGACTCCATCCTCTAGAAAATGACTTGTCAACTGAAACTTTCTGAAATTCATGTCCAACTCCTAGAAATGCAGATTTTCAATCTCAGTATACTGTCACCTGATTAATAATCTCTTCAAATCATGCATGCTACCTTGCCTCAGATTTTCAGGTTTACTGGAAATGTATTATAAAGTATCAAGTTAAACATCTGTGTACTGTAAGGCTTTTCTGAACTTCAATTTATGTAAAAATCATATTCTAAAACTGATATGAAATTCTAAAATACAACCATCAGAAATAAACTATTATTAAAATCCTTTGCCATCCACTTATTCCATTAAAAAAGAAACATTTGGATAGAGAAGCAAAAAAAATTTAAGAAATGAGCTAACGAAGCCATCCTGTGGTGGAAGTTACTAAATCTCTACCTGCCAATAATACCAGTTGAGAATAAATAGTCCAGGAAAAAATATTTTGGTCACATAATTAACATCGATGGACTACTGTTAAATATAAAATGTGGACTCAGATATAATCTCTAGCTAGCAACCACTTAAAAATGAAAAATACTAATACATCAGATTATAAAAACACGTATTAGCAATATAATCACTATGTTATTGTCCCATTATAAAAACACGTATTAGCAATATAGTCACTGTTATTGTCCCTCTCCCCTTTTTTTAACACTCAAGAAAGACATAATCCACCTCTAGGGAATGTCTGCTTTTAGTTAAAACTAAGAAAATGTTTTCAAAAGAATTTCTCAGATAATTCTCTTTAAATAGCGTAACATGAAATCACCTTATAAATTCTAACCAAAAAAAAAAAAAAAAGCATATGACAAAAACAAGCATTTTATGAATTTCCATTTTGGTTAATCATTAAAAATATTTAAGATTCTAAATTGTGTATTTAAATTTAGCTAGATATATACAGAACATTTTATTTCTCATCAAAATTACTAATGATTTTAAGAAATGATTTCAAGAAAAATTACAAGGTACCTACATGTTTTATTACTGAAAATTTTTAATCTAGAGGGTAAATGAAGTAGGGAACAGTTAAGAGAAAACAACTTTTTACCCTCACCCATCTTCCTAACTTAATTTTCCTAGACCAAATTATTTAAACAAATTTATGTGAATCATCTCTATGGACAACTCTTACCTTTCCCTTTGTGCTTTTTTTGCTTCTGTTCACTCAACTTATCCAATGGTAAATCACTGAGATCCAAACTATATAAATTTCTAGCTAAGACTTTAGTTAGTGTTTCCATAGTCAGTGACCACTCAGTGGCTAACTCTTCCCAATAGGTCAATGATGATAATACAGAGAGTAAGTCATCCCATAGTTCTCGAGAGATGTATACATTTAGATTTGCTTTGATCCAGGCAACTATAAGAGTCTATAAAGACAAACAAATAAAAATGAAATATGTTCAAATTCAGATATTTAATTATTAAAAAAAAAACTAAAAACAAGCAGAATTTTAAATCACATAATATCCATGATCCTTTCTTGGTACATAATACTTATAAAGGAATTCATGAAATCATTAATATCTACTATAAATTTCATTTTAACAATTGTCGCACTCAACAATCTAGCAATTAGGACAAGATATCAAAACTGAAAAGAACTATCCCTGAAGTTGTAACTATCTTTTATGCTGTATTACATTAATATTACATAAACACTGCTTAAAGAGTCTCCACACTATTAAAAATTTGAATTACATTGAAATTATTTATGAATGCTTATTGAGCTAAATTGACCAAAACCTACATTCTGTAACTGAAGATGAAAATCAGTATACAATTTGAATATTCTAAAAACAAAAGTTGCTAGAAACATACTTAATGAGATGTTTTTGAAAAATTGTATGTAAGTTAAAGAATAAATTTAATTTCATTTTGAAGATACCAGAAAAATTAAAAGTTCTATAAAAAAAATCCAATCATAGGATAAAAAAAACTTATTCACTGAATGGCAGAAATTAGTGATCAGCCATTACCCCTGAGACTTTATGGATTTCTACTGAAGATAAAAAAAACTACTATTGAAGAAACAAGTACCAAACAAGTACCAAAGAGTTTTTCAAAAGCTTAACCCTAAATTCTACTAAGGAATTCACATACATTTATATATTAAATGTAAGATGAAAATGAGCAGAGTGTACAGTAAAGTAATAACTAGTGATTCTTAATTCTATCTTTAAACATTCACATTACAAAAAAGTTACTCCATATATAGCAAGCTAAAATTTTGCCTTCCTATGGTTCCAACAGTGGATTAGTTCTAACAATTGGGAAATTTTTTTAAAAAGGGCTAATGAAGTTAAGAGGAGTTTAGATAATAAATGTAACGGGTTTCAAAATACTATTCACTACCAGCATAAAATTTCAGGCAAACAAGAAAATTTTTTAAAAAATGATTTGAATAACTATACTTATGGCCAAGAATTAGATCTGAATAGCTTTTTATCTTTGATATTAAGAACCATTTTATCCATGTATTTGTATTTAATGTGTCATCTTAAGAACATATTATTTTGCTGTTTTCCAAGGAATCCATAATACATTTAAAGTCAGGTTAGGAAACACAATACGTAATTTTTATATATTTAAAACTACCACTGATACTTAAAGAAGTGAATAAAGTCTTACAGAACAGCCTGATAAGAAAGAATCATGATTAACTACTTTTCCATTACTACAGAACAACTTAAAAGAAAGTTTTGTTTTTCTAACAATGCCAGAAACTTGGAAACTCATAAAGCAAACAATCAGACCATTCATTACTCATGAAACTCTCTGGCAGCTTTCTGAGATCATGTAAGTATGCCACATAAGAGAAAAAGTTAAATATCGTCAGCTTGTTTCAATGCTTTTTTCACAGACCTGGTATTTCCTCCACTCATACTAGGTTGCGAGTTTCTATGTATGGCAAATAGCCTATAGATAAGCAACTTTTAATTTAGTTCTACAAAAGATCCTTTAATATGAAACAATCTTTATTTTAAAGCTTTTTCCCCAAGTAACAGGTTCAGGGCCCAGTGAATCTTATAAAAATACATATCTATCCATCCATTTTATCTATTTATTTATTTATTTGTTTGTTTTTATTGCCTGGAAAAGTGGTCCTGCAAGTCGACCTGCCAAGGTCATATTTTTTTTCCCCTGGAACTGTAGAAAAGCTTGTGATGGCATCTTCAGTACAGACTCCGTGACTCTGAGCAACACAAGCAGCATCTGTTCCCTTAAAGTAAAAAAATTAATTAATGTTTCCTTCTTACATAGGTTTGTTTTTGGTTAATGAATAACTTTAAAATTAATATTTGTTATAAAATATATTATCTTTCAATAAGTCAAGTAGCAAATGTCTTTCAAATTTTTAGAATTCTTTAAATATTAAAATTTAAAATTCCATTTTATAAACTATACCAGCCATTTTTAAACCATTTTTCAGTTACAAAACCCTCTCATCAATTAAAAATTTATGCAAAAGCTGATGACATGGCAGGTGAGAATGTGGAGACTGCTCCAATCCCCCGACCCAACCCCCAAAATCAAGTAGTAACCTTAGGAAGCTGTTTGAAGAACATTTCTTCTATCTATACAATATAGTTCTACCATGATGCCTATACATCTAATCCATCTTTATAATATGGAGAACAAGCACAGATCCAGAAGTATACCAGATGAAATTTCAAAAACTGTAAGATTTTTAAGATTAATAGGTCACAATGATCCTGACAGGTAATCAAGGACCATCAACCACTCTTTTGCCTTTTTCCATTCTTTTAAGTTTGGCCAGTTTTAAGCTCTGTACTCTCCTTGTGTACTCCAAATCAAGACAATCCTAATATTAGTTCTACTCTGCCTCTTTCTCCTAGATGCTTATTATTAAGACCAGGTGCTTATTTGTACCTAATAATTTGGAAACTGATTCAACCACATGCAAAAAAGGGTATTTCAGTTTGGGTGTACAGCCAGGCTAATAGCCCAAGTCCCTATCACAGCCCTCTCTCTGATTCGTCTGCAGACCCACTGTAGGCATAGTAATATGTGGAACAGTCCATGTGAGAAATGTGCCAGAGGCAGCAAGAGATCACAAGACCTAGATGTCATCATTTTTTGGGAAGTGAACGCAGAATCAAATAGAAAAGTATCACTCAATGAAAAATATCCTGAATTTATTAATAAATAAATACATGCACTTATTCATAAGATAAAAATTAAAGCTGCCACATTTGTAATCTTAGGCTTTTGGCTTAGCTGTATGAAATGAAAAGCTTTTTGAAATCAATTACATATGCAATAAAGCACAGACTTTCCAAATAAATCTTAGCCGATTTGTGGTCAAATCAAAACTCATTCATTTATAACTTTTCACTTTGTAACATAATAATAATTCATAAAAACTCATAAATTCAATGTAAATATATGCCTAATCTCTCATAATTGACCTCAAGGGAACTTATAAATTTTTTTTAAATTCTAAAATTGTGTTCCATATAGCAGGCCACTCACTTTTAACCTGGCTCAACAGCACTGATGTAAAGTACATTTAAAAAAAAAAAAAAAGGAAGGAGAGTGGAGACTAACAAAAGAATGGTCAAAGTAGAACAGTTACTAGATAATAACCTAGGCTCTGAAGTCTGAAGGACGAATTCAAATCTCAGCTATGTCAACAAAGATAAATGAACTAATTTCTTTGCACCTAAGGATCACCATATAAAATAGAGATGTTATCCACCTGAGGGAGTGCTACAAGGATTAAGATAGAAAATGCATGTATAGTGCTTAACAAGATACCTGGCATAGAAAAGTGTTCCAATTAAGCTAATAATAAACTACTTCTGGTGGGATTATATCAATGCTAATAAAGATTTTTTTCAAAGTAAAGCCATGTTTTCATATGCAGCAAAACATGTATTAGGCATACTCTTTCACTAAGTACTTCCATTTTTTAAGAATAAGTCAAAGGAGAAAAATTATGTATGTATAAGGATGATCACTCTTTTTCCCTCCACCCAAAAACAAAATGAATAAACTACACATTCATCAAAAGGGGACTGGTTAAGAAAATTATGGTACATACAAATGGCATAATACTATGTGACTACATGCATGGTTTGGGGAACCAGATATATGTTCACCAAAGGGCAAACAATGATTACTTCCAGAGAGTGAGTTTTGGGGGAACTTCAATTTTCTTTTTAAAACTCTTCTTTGGTTTTTATAATGAAAATGTATAATTTTTACAAAAACAGAATAACTGCTCTTTTTCCCAAAAGGCCTATTTTTCCATTCAATTAAATATTTATAGCATACAGGGATGCCTGGGTGGCTTAGTGGTTGAGCATCTGCCTTTGGCTCAGGGAGTGATCCTGGAGTCCTGGGATCAAGTCCCACATCGGGCTCCCTGCATGGAGTCTGCTTCTCCCTCTGCCTAGGTCTCTGCCTCTCTCTCTGTCTCTCATGAATAAATAAAATAAAATCATTAAAAAATACATTTATAGCATACAATATATAAAATACTATGCTAAGAAATGTAGGAAATAGGGATCCCTGGGTGGCTCAGAGGTTTAGCGCCTGCCTTTGGCCCAGGGCATGATCCTGAAGTCCCGGGATCAAGTCCCACGTCGGGCTCCCTGCATGGAGCCTGCTTTTACCTCTGCCTGTGTTTCTACCTCTCTGTGTCCTTCATGAATAAATAAGTAAAATCTTAAAAAAAAAAAAAAAAAAAAAAAAAAAAAGAAAAGAAAAGAAAAAAGAAATGTAGGAAAACAAAGACAACAGACATACTTTGACATTTTAGGGCCTTTCAATTCAGAGGTAAACAGACATTTATACAAGTAATTTAAGGATTAGGTCAATTTTGAAAAGAGCTATAACAGATACAAATACATGATGAAAGCAGTGAGGGGGAAATTCAAGTAAGATGATGTGGGAAAAGGAAGGTGGAATCTAAAGATAGCTATTGTGACAAAAGAAAAAGATAGCAAGAATAAGCTATTCAACAGAAAAGTTTCTCTTTCTGTGCAAGAAAGAGGAATTTGTTAAGCTAAAAGCCAAATCCCATTATGCATGGTAAAGTTTAGGTTTGAGAGAAAGATAGAAAAGTAGGCAGGGACCTCAATGTACATGGCCCTGAATGCCAGATCGAGGAATCAGGCATTCATACAATCATTTACTTATTCTTTTATTTACACATGCATAAATTCATTTATTCATACACGTATTCATTCCTGAGAGTGGTGGGGGGAGGGCATCACATGTCCACTTTAGAAAAATAATCCAAGAAGGCTGATCAAAGATGTCTTCTGAGATAAAGTGGAGACTATTGTCATCATAACTATTACATAAAAAGATTTACTAATTGAAGCCTTTACAATATTGTGACAAGCCCTGTTTACAGACACTATTCCTCTGAAAATTACTATAATTATATATACACAATTAAAAATAAAGGATAAATATTTTTTACCAAGTCTTTTTGTCCATTGATACTTGTACAACCATGAACCGATAAATGTTAAGAATGCGTTTGCACATATCTGTGTGCTCATCCAGAAGGTTTTTAATATCATTTGCAGGTTCAAGAAGAAATATGTTTGATGAGTTTATAATAAACACCTAAGACAAAAGAAATGATTAGCTAATCATTATAAAATTAAAATTTCTCAAAGAAAAAATAAATTTAGATGCTGATCACTACGTGATCTATAATGAACTTAAAAGCGTAAGTCTATATATAAGGTTAATTCTGACCCTATCTCTATCAACTAGGTTGACAGGTGAAATTTAAACCCATTAAACCATTTTGTTTTTATGTTTATCCAGACAAATATAAAATCATTACTAGGCACCCAAGGAAAGTAAACCAAGTGAAAACATAATTTTTTAAAACTGAGAGCTTTAATATAATTGCTGTCATAAAATGAAAGGAACAATAAAAACACAAAGAGTTTAGGATAAAAGATGATACCTAAATCAGGAAGAATTTTCAGAATAAGGTGTTCAATATCCTCTGTTTCATGTTTGTAGGCTATGTATTTATCTGCTTTAGTAATAATAAACTGCATGAAGAGAAAGAGTACTACTGAGGTGCCATTAATATGCATCTTTTATTATAGAAAAATTTAAAAATTATAATCAAATCATTAATTATATTCTGTTATTGAAGAGAAAGTAATTATAATGGTGACAGGTATGTACAAAGGTTCTCGAATACCTTGGAGGTACAGAACATTTCATTTACTGTGAACCTAGGACATTTACATCTTCTATACCCATAATCCTGATATAAATCCCTGGATGAACTACATAATAAAACATAGTTGTAAAATCATGAGAGAAAAGAATATTATGCTAACTTTAGAATACTGAAAGAGATAAATCTGTAATTCTAGCCAACACTGATCAAGAAAAACATGAGGCATAAATAAAACAATAATTAGAAATAAAACAAGGACATAATTATGAGCAATTTGGGAGGAAATTATTCCAAAAAAGTAAAAAGCAAGTTTAAAGGACCTGAGGTGAAAGCCTACATAGCATGTTTGAGGAACAGCAAGGAGTGCTAAAGTGGGGAAGCAGTTGGGAAATGATGTTGAGAAACATAACCAGAGCATGTGAGGCAGACTGCCTCACTGCCAGTGGTGAAAGAGTATGTTTTCTCCCTAAACTTTGCAGACCAATCCTATTGTAAAACAGGATAAAAATGAATAAGGAAAGGAAAATGAAGACATACAAAAATATAAACAAAATTCATCAAAATCAAGGAATATTAAATGACTTAGTTTTTAAACTCTCTCAATTTTGAAATTATCTTGTAGGCCAGAACTAGTCTGGACCACACCTTGAGGAGCAATGATTTAAAGCCTTATAGACCATTAAAGACTTCTGCTTTTATGCTTAGTGATAATGCAAAGTCACTGGAGGGTTTTGAGCAGAAAAATGTTATGATCTGACTTACACTTTATAGGATCCCTCTGGCTACTGTGTTGAGAATACACCACGGTGATAGGTGGGCAAAAGCAGAAGCAAGGATACTAATTAGGAGTTTATTGCAATAATCCAGATGAAAGATCATGGAGGCCTGGACATAAGAGGTGGTATAAATGCTGAATAGATTCTGCATACATGATGATGATGACCAGGACGTGTTATAAATTAGATGTACAATATAAAATAAGATGGGGGAGGGGTACCTGGGTGGCCCAGTCACTTCAGCATCTGCCCCTTGGTTTTGAATCAGGTCATGAGATAGAGCCCTGTGTTGGGCTCTGCGTTCAGTACAGAGTCTGCTTGGATTTCTGTCTCCCTCTGCCCCTCCCCCTTGCTTGCTCTTGTGCATTCTCTAAATCAGTATGTCTTTAAAATAATAAAAATAAAAAATAAAAGCAACCAAAATGGCTTGAAAATCTGGAAAACAGGTGTTATAAATGAAACAAGGAAAACTGTAGTAAGAGCATGTTTAAGGCTAGTTTCAGACATGTCAAGTTTGAGATGTGAAGTGTGATATCCAAGTGAAGATGCTAACTTGGCATTTGAATAATTGAGTTTAAGACTCAGGGGTGCCTGGGTGGCTCAATCAGTTAAGTGTCTGACTTTAGCTCAGGATATGTTGGGTTCCCTGCACAGTAGGGAGTCTACTTCTCCCTCTCAAAGGAATAAAATCTTAAAAAACAAAACAAAACAAAACAAAACACGACAACTACTAGAGTTCAGACAGGAGGTCTCAGACTAGAAATAAAATTGTCGATGATCCACCATATAGATGACATTGAAAGCCAGAGGAATTAATGAGATGAGCCAGAGAGTAAGTAGAAAATAGATCAAAAAACTGATTTTGGGCACTTTAACAATGAAATGATCAGGGACATAAAAAAAATCAGTAAAAAGATTCTGAGAGGTGGCCACTGAGTCAGGAGAAAAGCAGGAGGGAAGCTATTCTGAAGGCCAAGTAAAGAAGAGTTTCAATAGGGAGGAAATATTCTATTCTATAAAACGCTCCTGTCAACTCCATTAAGATTGAAAAATGTACATTTGGAGCACCTGGGTGGCTCAGTCTGTTAAGCATCTGACTCTTGATTTTGGCTCAGGTCATGATCTCAGGATCATGAGATCAGTCAGGCCCAGTGTCACACTCCATGCTGAGCGTGGAGCCTGCTTAAGATTCTCTTTTTTTCTCCCTCTGCCCCTCCTCCCTCTACTTGCACATGCTCTCTCTCTCTTAAATACAAGAAAAAAGTGTACATCTGATTTAACAACGTGGAGGTCACATGTGGCCTTAACAGGAACAGTCCGATTTTAAAAAATGAATAACTGTAATGAAGTCCTAAAAATCAAGAAAAAGACAACCCAACAGAATATAGGAAAAGCATATGAATAGAATAAGCAATTCATAAAAAGATACTCAATTTCAGTACTGATGAAGAAAAAGCAAATTAAAACTAGGAAACCCAAACTAAAAAAAATGAAAACATTTCATATACATGGGGCAGCAAAAATTAAAATGGACTCTAAGTAAAAGGGAAAGATACAAGGAAATGAGAACTCACAAACATTACTAAAGGAAATGTAAATTATTAGAACTATGTTGGAGGACAATTTGGCAATATTGGTAAAGTCAGGATGATAATGTACAACTCCTCCAACCCAGTAACTCCAGTTCTGGGTATATATCCTAAGGAAATTCTTCCACATGTGCCAAAGAAGTACATAGGTAAGAATATTCAATGTAGCACTATTTAGAATAGGGAAAACTGGAAACTTAAAAAAGTCAACAGAAAAATGAATAAGTAAATAATCATAAAATAAGTATAAAATACTAGAAAACAACACATATCAACACAACTCAAAAACATAACGGTTAATGCAAAAACAAAGTACCAGATGATGGGACACCATGACACAATTTACACAAATTTGTCTGTAAAAGTAATATGTAATATTTACCAATACATATTTATTAGGAAGTTAAAGTTAAGGAAAAAACAAAATTAATATTTTATAATGAAAACTGACAAATGTGGATGTTGAGTTTATTAAAAAATTATACTGTACAATGAAATACTGAACCATATATTTAAAATATTTAATGATTTTATTGTAATTTTTTTTCTTAATAACCAAAAAGTGAACCACCTGCAAAACTGCCTGGGTACCAGCTCGTATGTTTTGTTCTATGATTTCTTCGGAGGCATTATGAAGAACATCTTGGTAGGTGCCATTTTTTGCCCAAGAAGAATTTCGAACATGATCAACAATATCAGTCCCATTTTCCTAAAGAGAAATATCAAGTTTTTAATTTTCATTATAAATGCTGCAACAAGAGAGTAAGCTGAAGAAGTAAACTGGAAATTATCGGGTCCTTCTGCTTAGCATCTTCTTAGAAGATATTTCACTGGATTAGAAAAGCAATGTATGTTCACTTTAAAAAAAAAAAAAGATTCTTTTTTTTTTTTTTAAAAGGTTCTTCTAATTGACAAAAATATAAAGAAAATTTTAAAACATCCAAAGGGTCAGATAAAATTTTTAACATTTTAGATACAGAGACATTTTTCTATGTATCTAATCTCCCTTATGTAAATAAATCTCCCTTATATAACTTACACATTTAAAAACAAGATTAATGTTACCTAAAAGTCTGTAAAATATGAATTTTGTATTAAACTGAATGCCAGAAACCAAACAAATAAAACAACAGAAAATAGTTTAGATTTATTTTAAAGTATTAAAATTCTTATTACCCAAAGAGAGAAGAAGACTATTAGGTACTTCAAACCACTAAGACTGCATCTTTCTGCTTAAGTTTTAGCTGTTAAAAGTCTTATGGACTACAGAGTTCCCTCAGGTGAAAAGCCACAAAAACATACATTTCACCAGAGTTGTTCCCCCCCCTTTTTTTTTTTTTTTTAGTTTCTTTCTGCTTTCGGTCACTCAGCAATATTTTCAAATAGTTGGCTAGTTTTTTAAAAAAATATTTTGTCTAGAGGTTATAATTGCAATATGCAGGAGATTTAGTCTAAGACAAACTACTCTGCTATTTACCAAAGTACTGAAATCAGCTCTATCTCAAGCCAATATAATATACCACAGTATATTATACTCTTAAGTCTCATACTCCTATGATTGGAGATCTTCTGAACATTTCTATCTGAATGACCCAAAAACATATCCAACTCAAAATATTTAAAAGTTAAGCTTATTATAACCAAGTCCTATCCATTCTTACCAACCCCTCTGGCCACCACAGTCACCACTACCAAACTTGCATTTTAAAAAATTCTATTCATCTATGAATGGCAGCTACCATGTTGCAAGAGAAACAAACTTCGGACACTTCCCAACTCATTTCTCTCACCCAACTAATCTTCAAGGTATATTGATTTTACCATCAAAGCAGCTCTTACCTGTCTTCTTCCTTCTATTTCCACTGTCCTGGATACTTCTCTCCCTTCAAACATTGCTAATAATTCCTAACTAGTCATCTTGCTTCAAGGCTGGCTTCCAATCTATCTTCCATTCTGGGCTTGATATGATCTTCCAAAATATGTAACTATCTGTACCATTCTTCTATTCACAATCCTTCAAAGACTTTCCAGTATTTATCTAGAATGTAATCACCGTTAACTACAATGGCATATAAGTTTCTGAACAGAGTCTAGTTCTTGCCTATCTCTTATTTCCTAGCACTCCCTCCCACCTCCTCTTAAATAGAGCCATATAAAATAAATAATTTAGGGTCTCTCACATCTTTGTAGATGCTATTCACACTGTGTGGTTCCTTTCCCATTTACCTGCACTTTGTATTACACTACCTCCTCCATGAAGACTTCCCTAAGCCTCAACAGAGTTAGGTATTCTGTCTTTCACACTCTAAGATCCTAACAATATTCTTCCGTAATACTTATTTTGCATCTTTGTTTTCTTGCTAAACTATAAGTTATGTGAAGGTAGAAAAGATATCCTTTCATGTTTCCATTTCAAACACTGGTTCTCTAAGTGGACATTACCATATTTTTACAGGGCACTCTCAAAGTGCTTTGTTTTCACAAAAATTGAGAATACCTTAGGGATTTAATGGGGTGAGCCAGGAAATGCTAAACATACTACAAGATAAATGAGAGTCTGCACACATACAAACTGTCTTGTATTCCAGGTCTTTGAAATGTCCCATAGACACTTAGTGAATAAAAAGCCACATTTATAATTATCTGAATCTATAACTTAACTCCATTTTATAATTAAAACCAAATTTTAAAACATTTTTATATATTAAATTTATCAGAAATATATATCAGTGACTGATTACATATCTTTTTTTCTTATTATATATCTTTTTTTGTTGTTCATGCCTTTAGCAAAAGTTGTTGGCATCCTGAAAACTCACGTCTCTAATAACAAAACTAGTTTCAGTATTTGAGTAATCAAAAGAACACATTTATAAAACACACCTACATTACCAACCTTCTGTACCTTCCTCCTTTCCTTCCTCCCTCCTTTCCACTCTTTAATTAGGTATGTAGATGTATTATTTTTTTATCTATCATTTTTATTTAAGGATAGTAAATGACAAAGGGTAAGCTCAGTATTAGGCTATAAACTTAATAAAAATCAGGGGAAAGTAAATTGTTTAAACTGCCAGCTTTATTTTTTAAAATGATGCAAAAACTGGATGTTCTAATTGACGCATAAAAATAGGACTATAATTATTTCATAATTTACATGGTAAACTTAATTAACTTCAATTATATTTCTCAGTGACACTTAGTTACATTTCTTAATTACATTTTTTTAGAAATAGGGAAGGATGCTCCACAACATATTACACATATGCATTTGTAAATCTTGATTCGTTGAATCCCTGCAGAATGTGGTCTATTCATTCATATATTAATATCCTGTTAATCCACTAATGAGATTAATCAGCAACAACAAAAATTACCAAATCACTCCTACCCAGATTTAGTAAAATATACGTCAGTGTCACACTCTCCAACTTTTTGATTAGAATATGGCCTATGAAAAGGATTAAAAAACTGAAGAACAAGAATTTACACTTAAAGAATGATACCAGGTACACCCAAATTTTACTTCCACTCTGTCTTCCCTCATCCTTTCTCCTCTATGATTAAACTCCAGCCTTTCTTATCATAGACCAGTTTATTCTACAATTAAGGATTTTTTTAATGCTGCAATGAGCAATAGTGCAAAACTTTCCAAGAAAGAATCCAGAATATTCTAGTAGTTTAAGTACCCAACTATTAGAATAAGACAGGTAAGGGGAAACTGTAGTTTGATAATCATCCTTAAGAAATATGTACTACATACGACACTGATTTTTATCTAGTACCACAGTTTTATAGATTACACCATTTTACTTAAGTATGATTGACATGCAATATAATATCAGTTTCAGGTTTACAACATAGTGATTAAACATTTATATACATTACAAAATGATCATGACAAGTGCAATTACCACTTATCACTTTACAAAGTTATAATACTATTAACTATTCTCTATGCTATACTTTATATCTCAGTGATTTCATTTTGTAATTTGAAGTTTGTAGCTCTTAATCCCCTTAACCTATTTCACTTATCTCCCCAACTCTCTCCCCTCTGGCAACTCCCAATAGGTTCTCTGTATTTCTGAGTCTGTTCCTATTTTACTTTTTCATTTGTTTTGTTTTTTAGAATCTACATATAAGTCAAATCATATGGTATTTTTCTTTCCCTGACTTACTTCACTTAACATAATGCCCTCTAGTCCATCCATGTTATCACAAATGGCAAGATTTCGTTCTTTTTTTTAGGGCTAAGTAATATCCGTGTGTGTGTGTGTGTAGAAAGAAAGAGAGATTCATTCATCTACTAATGGGACATTTTGTTGTTTCCATATCATGGCTACTGTAAATGATGCTGCAACGAACACAGGAGTGTACTATCTTTTTGGATTAGTGTTTTCATTCAGATAAGTACTCAGAAGTAGAATTGCTGATCATATAGTATTTTTAATTTTTTTTTGGTAATCTCCATACTGTTTTCCATAGTGCACCAATTTGCATATTCACCAACAGGACAATAGAGTTACCTTTTCTCTACATTCTCACAAACACTATTCTTTCTTGCTTTTTGATACTACCATTCTGGATAGGTGTGAGGTGTGAGACTCACACCTATTACTACAACTTTATACTACCATTCTGGATAGGTGTGAGGTCTCATTATAGTTTTTTTTCTTTTAAAGATTTTTTAAAATTTTTTATTTATTTATTTATGATAGTCACACACAGAGCGAGAGAGGCAGAGACATAGGCAGAGGGAGAAGCAGGCTCCATGCACCGGGAGCCCGACGTGGGATTCGATCCCGGGTCTCCAGGATCGCGCCCTGGGCCAAAGGCAGGCGCTAAACCGCTGCGCCACTCAGGGTTCCCTCTTTTAAAGATTTATTTATTCATGAAGACACAGAGGCAGATACACAAGTAGAGGGAAAAACAGGCTCCCCGTAGGGAACTCAATGCAGGACTCAACCCCAGGACATGATCTCAGCCAAAGGCAGATGCTCAACCACTGAGCCACCCAGGTGCCCCCCTTCATTGTAGTTTTCATTTGCAATTTCCCTGGTGATTAGCGATCTTGAGCATCTTTTCATGTATCTGTTGGCCCTGTTTGCATTTTTGAAAAAAGTCTATTCTGATTCTCTGTTCATTTTTTAATCAGATTGTTTGTTTTGTTGGTGTAGAGTTGTAGAGTTCTTTATGTATTTTGGATATAAACTCCTTATTGGATATATCATTTGCAAATACATTCTGCCAATCAGTAGGCTGCATTTTTGTTTTGCTGATGATTTCCTTTGTTATGCAAAAGCTTTTCAGTTTGATGTAGTCCCAACTGTTTGTTTTTGTTGTCCTTGCTTGAGGAGGCAAATTCAAAAACATATTACTAAGACAAACATCAAAGAGCTTAATGCCTAGGTTTTCTTTCAGGAGTTTAATGGTTTCAGGTCTTACACTTAAGTCTTTAATCCATTTTGAGTTTATTTTTGTGTATACTGTTAAGAAGGTAGTGCACTTTCATTCTTTTGCTTGTAGCTGTCCAATTTTCCCACACCACTTACTGAAGAAATAGTCTTTACTTCATTATATATTTTTGCCACCTTTGTCATAGATTTACTGATCAAATAACTGTGAGTTTATTTTTGGGCTCTCTGTCCTGTTCCACTGATCTATGTGGCTCTTTTTGTGTCAGTACCATACTGTTTTGATTACTACAACTTTATAATATAGTCTGAAATAAGGAAGTGTGTGATACCTCCAATTTTGTTCTTCTCAAGATTGCTTTGGCTATTCAGACTATTTTGTGGTTCCATACAAATTTAGAGTTATTGACTCTGGTTTGGTGAAAACTGCTATTGGTATTTTGATAGGGATTGCACTGAATCTGTAGACTGCATTGGAAAGAATGGACATTTTAACAATGTTAACTCTTCCAATCCATGAGCTTGGTATTTATCTTTCTATTGTGTCTTCGTCAGTTTTTTTCATCAATGTCTTAAGGTTTTCACTGTAGAGGTCTTTCACTTCATTGGTTAAATTTATTTCTAGGTATTTTATTCTTTTGGTACAATTGTAAATGGAACTGTTTTCTTAATTTCTCTGTTACTGTTATTAATGTATTAAAATGCCACAGATTTCAGTATATTGTGTCCTGTGACTCTCTTGAATTTATTAGTTTTGACAGATTTTTAACAGTGCTTCCTACGTATAATACTACGTTATTTGCAAATAATGAGTTTTACTTCTTCCTTAATTTGGATGCCTTTTATTTCTTTTTCTTGTCTGATTGCTGTGGCTAGGATTTCCAATGCTATGTTGAATAAAAGTGGTAAGAATAGGTATTTTTGTCTTGTTCCTGAACTTAAAGTTCTCAGTTTTTCACCATTGACTATGATGTCAGCCATTTTTATTTATCTCAAGGTATTTTTTTTCCTCAAGGTATTTTTTTATTTCTTTGTTGACCCACTGCTTATTTAGTAGCATGTTGTTTAGTCTCCATGTCTTTGTATTTTTTCCAATTTTTTTCCTTCTAATCTCTAGTTTCATATATTCTGGTTGGAAAAGATGCTTGATATGATTTCCATCTTCTTAAATTTACTGAGACTTGTTTTGTGGCCTAACAGGCAACCTGTCTTACAGAATGTTCCATGTGCACTTATAAAAAAAAAAAAAAAAATGTGTATTCTGCTGTTTCAGATGGAATGTTCTGTACATATTTAAGTCCATCTGATTTAATATCTCATTCAAAGCCACTATTCCTTTTCATTTTCTATCTGGACAATCTAGCCACTGATTTAATGAGGTGTTAAAATTCACTATTATTATTGTATTACTGTAATTTCTCCTTTTGTCTGTTACTATCTGCTTTATATATTAAGATGCTCCTATGCTGGATGCATCTATATTTATAAATATATTCTTTTGCTGGACTGCTCCTTTCATCATTATGTAATGCCCTTCTTTTACAGTCTTTGTTTTAAAGTTTATTGTGTCTGACATAAGTACTACTACCCCAGCTTTATTGATCATTTCTATTTGCATAGAGGTTTTTTTTCTATCTCATCACTTTCAGTCTGTATGTGTCGTGTAGGCAGCATACAGATGGGTCTTTTTAAAATCTATTCAGTTACTTTATGACTTTTGATTGAATATTTAGCCCATGTACATTAATTATTGATAGGTATGTAGTTATTGCCTTTTGTTCATTGTTTTCTAGCTGTTTTGGTAGTTCTTCTCTGTTCCTTTTTTCTTTCTTGCCGTCTTCTCTTATGATTTGATGATTGTCTTCAGTGTTGTGCTTGGATTCCCTTATTTTCTGCGTATCTGTTACAGGTTGTTTGTGGTTGCCATAGGGTTCATGTATAAAACCCTATGTATTAGCCACCTATTTTAAGTTGATGGTCACTTAAGTTCAAACACATTCTAAAAGTACTATATTTTTACCTCTCTCTTGTCATGTATAATGCATTTGACACCATATTTTACATGTTTTTACTTTGTGTATCCCTTACATAGTTATTGTAAATATAGTTGATTATTACTTTTTTCTTTTAATCTTCATGCTAGCTTTATAAGTGACTGACCTACAACCTTCATTATATGTTTGCTTTTACAAGTTGTAGGAGTGCTAAAAACAGTGACTCCACTGTTGGCCCTCCTTCTTGTTCATTTTTGCTTGATGACCTCTCGTGGGGCTGTATGTCCCAGGCCCTTGGAGATTAATATACATACTTTAGAAATGCCTGCCAAGGCTGGGGTGGGAGAAGCTTGCTTTGGCCACCTGTGAATCCATTAAAGATGATGCAGTCTTTAGCCTTCCACAAGATCTAATTAAAGGTTAGCTGTCAATTAGGTACATGTGAACTCTGTGATCACGTAATAATGCCCTTCTGAATATCTCTTGCCCTATAAAATCTGTGAACTAAGTCTAGACTTTGTGGAGGATATAGCTGTACAGCACCTGGATCATCATGTGCCTGATCATCTATCTCATCAGTAAGTTACCCTGAATAAAACTCTGTAAACTATATCGAGTTGCCTTCTTTGATTTCCAGTCTCAAAGGGTCTTCTCAGCTCAGGGAATACTTTATTGTACCTCCCCTACCCTCTAACACCAATAAAATGTTTTCTTTTATAATTTTATTTTTGCTTCTAGTTACGGCTTTTTCTTTTCTGCATAAAGAAGTCACTTTAACATTTCCTATTAAGGCTGGTGCAGTGGTGATGAATGCCTCTAATTTTTGTTTGGGAAATTCTCTCTAGTTCTGAATTATAACCTTGCTGGGTATTCTTGGTTGTAGGTTTTCTTCCTTTGAGCACATTAAATACATCAAGCCACTCCCTCTGGCCTGCAAAGTTTCTGCTGAAGACTCAGTCGAGAGTCTTACAGATGTTCCCTTGTATGTTAGTTGCTTTTCTTTTGTTGCTCTTAAAATTCTTTGTAACTTCTGACATTTTAATTATGCGTCTTGGTGTAGACATCTTTAGGTTCATCTTATTTGGGGCTATCTATGCTTCCTGAACCTGGATATCTATTTCTGTCCTCAGTTTAGGAAAGTTCTCAGCTGTTATTCCTTCAAATAAGTTTTCTGCCCCTTCCTCACTCCCTTCTTCTGGGACTCGTATATAGCAAATGTTAATACTTTTGATGTTGCCCCAGAAGTCCCTCACCCTGTCTTACATAATTTTGTTTTTTTCCTTTTGCTGCTTGGCTTGGATGATTTCCACTATTCTGTCTTCCAGGTCACTGATCCATTCTTTTGCATCCTTTCCCAGGCTGTTGATTCCCTCTGGTATATTTTTCATTTGAATTATTGTATTTTTCAGATATCATTTTTTTAAAATAATTTCTCTTAGAAGTTCTGAATTATCCACTCTACTTCTAAGTTCAGTGAGCATCTTTTATGACTATCACTTTTAACTCAGGTAGATTATGTAACTCCTTTTGATTTAGTTATTTTTCTGAGTTTTTTTTTTTCCTCTTATCATTTGGATCATATGCCTGTCTCCTCATTTTGTCTGACTCTCTGTGTTTGTTTCCAAGTATTAGATAGTAGGTCACCTACATCTCCTAGTCTCAAAGGTAATAACCTTATGTGGAAGGTGTTCAGTGGGGTCCAGAAGTACAATTCCCTCCTCCCACAGTCACTAAAACTAGGTGCCCTCTGTATGTGCAGCATGCATCCTTGTGTTGTTGAATGAGCTCTGATGTTTGGGCATTCTGGTAGGCAGGCTGGCCCCCAGGCCAACTAGTTGCAATGCCTAACCAGGACTACTATGGGTGCACTGGTGGGAGGAGGTAAACCCTGGTGCAGCGGGCTGTAAAGCCCAACCATGATGTTGTGGGTTGCTGGTGGACAGGACCAGTCCCCCAGTGCAGGAGTCACTTTGGAGGTACACCACTCCCAGCAAAGGCCACCCAGTGCATGTGGCAGGGCGGGAGCAGTTTAAGAGAAGGTCTGCTGGAGGAGTGGGTTGATTTTGAAGGAGAATACCCGGGTGGGAAGACTGATGCTAGCAAGGTAGGTAGAGAATGTCAGAACTACAGCCCACAGCATTAAACTACCTAGGCTAAATGAGGGCAAGAAAATGGTGCCCACTAGTATTTCCATGTCCAAAGAAAAGTTCCTACAGAACCCTGCCCCTCCAGCATATGCTCTAAAATCAGTTAATAAATATCCTTTATGGGGGCACCTGGATGGCTCAGTGGTTGAGCGTCTGCCTTCAGCTCAGGTCGTGATCGTGGGGTCCTGGGATTGAGTCACATATCAGGTTCCCCACAGGGAGCCTATTTCTCCCTCTGCCTATCTCTGCCTCTTTCTCTCTCTGTGTCTCATGAATAAATAAAATCTTTAAAAAAAATTAAAAAAATATATCCTTTATGTATGTCTCAAGTGCTCTGCAAACTGCTGCTACTGTGCTGGGTCTCAGAGTAAGTGAGACTATGTGTGGGACCTTCAGGAGCATTATCTCAGTTTCCTATAGACCCCTGGCTATCCCAGATTTTAGCCCCAATGATTTTCAAATATCGTAAAGTTAAGCTCTGCTGATTTTCAAAGTCAGATGTTGCGAGGGCCTCATTTTTCCTGTGCAGATCTCCAGGGTGGGGGTGAATGACATGGTGGTTAATCTCCTTGCTCTTTAGGGAGTATCTCTATGCCTGTGATACCAAACCACTTGTGGGCCACCAGACTAGGGGTTTTGGTTCCCAACCTGACCACATCTCTGCCTTCTCAAGGTGGCTTTTTCTTTTCTTTTTTTTTCAAGGTAATCTCTACGTCCAACATGATATCTGAACTCACAACCTCGAGATTTAGGGTCACATGCTCCACCAACTGAACCAGCCAGGCACCCTGTGGCTTTCTTTTTATCTTTAGTTGTGCACGAGCTGGTCTCCTAGTCTTTAGATCTTTCTTAGTATGACTTCTTTCTTATGTAGTTACAATCTTGGTGTGTCCATGGGAAGAAGTGAGCTCAGGACCCAGCCATCCTCCTACAGTCTCAAATATCACACCTTTTAAAATGGCATTTAATTGTGATCTATACGATGGATTAAAGAACCAGGATACTGATCTCATTATTAATTTTTAACGTTGTAACATCAAAAAGCTTTGGGGCAGAGTACTGTGGTAACTGCTATTTCACCTAAGTTGCAAATATACTAAAAAGTAAGTATTTATGTCAACATGTTATTATACTTTTGTGAAAATCTAATATATTAAACTTATACTAAAATATTTGAAGTCTTATCAGTTTACCTCTTCTCTCTTTTCTCCTTCTTCCATTGAAATAACATGGTCTGTGACACTATCAATACAAGGTAAGTCTGAAGAAGAGATCACAATTTCTTCAGGTTCTTGCATAAACAAAGGTTTTTCTTCTTGCTGAATCCATTCTTGATATACTTTTACCACTTTTCTCATAGCTGCTGCTTCACAAATTGGCAATAAAAATGCCTAGTGCAAAAAAAAGAGAACACATATGATACATTTTACTTTGTCACAAACCACTAACACATTTTTATCTTCTTATAAAATGATATAAATGATTTTTAAAGAATTAAAGTCAACCAATTCATTGCCAGAATATTTATAATCATAACAACTTAGCCCTCCTTTAAAAGGTTCAAGGTATAAGAAAAAAAAATCTCAAAGAAATTCTATTCTCAAATATTAAAAATGAGCTTTTTAAAATTAGCACGGGAACCCTCTGCAGTTTCTCCTCACCTTTGCTGTGGACCTAAAGCTGATCTAAAACAAAATTTAATCATTTAGAAAATATTAGTGATCTCCAGGACTAAGATATTAATGCACAAATTGTCATACAACATCCCAGGTGGCTTGATGAATTTACTAAAGACCAGAGTGTATATAACCTTTGTCCTTATAAGCCCCAAAGTCTGATTTTGCCAATACACTAAATATGCATCTTAAAGAAACTGGTATTAGCCATGGCTAAAAAAAATTGATACATAAAAACCAGAGTGCCAAATTATACATTTACGATGAGAAATAACTGTCATAGAAACCAGAACATTCAAATCCATACATTAACACCTTATCCTTATGAAGAAGCACCACTAGACATCAATATTAACTGAAAATAAGCTAAGATATCATTCAAAAAATATTTCTGCATCTATATACTCAGCAAATTTTCTGTTTGTAGACGAGGTCATCTCCAGTTCTGATTCTATGACCATAAAACTATTATACAACCAAAAAGTATGTGGAGAAGGAATCAAAATAACAGGAGACAGAAAAATCAAATATTAATGGTATTAGCTTAAGAAAATCTGATACAGGGATCCCTGGGTGGCGCAGCGGTTTGGTGCCTGCCTTTGGCCCAGGGCGCGATCCTGGAGACCCGGGATCGAATCCCACGTCAGGCTCCCGGTGCATGGAGCCTGCTTCTCCCTTTGCCTGTGTCTCTGCCTCTCTCTCTCTCTCTCTCTCTCTGTATGACTATCATAAATAATAATAAAAAAAAATTAAAAAAAAAAGATTAAAAGAAAATCTGATACAGATTTCTAACAAGTGGGTTCGCCAATGGTATATGATTTACCAGGAGCTATGCCACCTTCTTCAGTGAAAAACAGTTACAAAACATTTAAACCAAACAAGCTGGTCTCTGGTATTTTTAATATTCTTTTATAATTAACCAACTCAGACTGTGATGGACACATTCCTTAAGATTTAATTAAGTACAGTGAGCATTTGGCAGACCTGGGAATTTTTTGTCTTCTTAAAGCAATGGTTTGCATTTTGGTCCAGAACCCCTACTCCATAGATGTCAAAAAGAATAACAGGTATTCTAAAATAAGAGTAACAATACTTTACATTTTTGCAAAAAATCTTTAATGTTTAGCTTAATAAAAGATGGCTGGATTTTGTTGTCTGCCTGCTTCTGCATCCAATCTAATACACCATCATATGTAGGTGTATCTGGAAAACTTCACCATACTTGTGAAAATATGACAGTGCAGAAAAAATACATAAAATCTGTCATGAAAATAGTTTTGATCTCATGGACCTGAAAAGGTCCTGAAGACTTCCGAGAAGCCTGTGACCACAGTTGTGATCCACTGCCTTAAAGTGACTTTAAGGAAAAAAAATTATATATATATAATATCTATATATAAAATTATACATATACACACATAAAATCTGTGTTCTTAAAGGTTAAACTATTGATGTGTTATATTTACCTCACATCAAAATACCTGGGAGCTCCTCATTGTACACTCCAAGTCATGACAACATAAAGCACACTGGGTTTACTTATAAGGGATAAATGCCTGGAGTGCATCTATGCCTATTCTATTGAATATGGAGAATAATTTTATCATTTCAATGATTTGGGGATTTATGTTTTATAGTTATATCTTTACTTTAAAGACATATAACAATTAAATACCTTCAACTGAGATAGACTTCAATCATTATACTTGCCTGAAAATAACATCATCAACTATATTAACAAATTATCTCAAGACTTATTAGCTTCTAGAAATAAATGTTAGCCCTCAGGTAGCAATGATAAAGAACCTGGAATTCAATAATTACAGAATGTCTTTTTTATTTTTTAGAGAAAGAGAGAGAAAAATTGTGAGAGCTGGGGGAGGGGGAAAGGGAGAGGGAGAGAGAATATCCCAAGCAAGCTCCAACATCCAGCACAGAGCCCAATATAAGGCTTGATCTCAAGACCCTGAGATCAATATCTGAGCTGAAATCAAAAGTTGGATGCTCAACCAAGTGAGCCACCCAGGTACCCCAACACTTAGAGAACTTCTTGATTCATTCACCAAATATTTACAGAACTTCTTGATTCATTCATCATGACTTGAGCTGAAATCAAGAGTCAGACGGCTAATCAACTGAGCCACCCAGATACCCCTCAGGTCACGATCTCAAAGGTTGCAGGATGGACCCTTGGTCCATGATGGACCCTCCTCATCAGGCTCTGCACTGGGCCTGGAGCTTGCTTGAGATTTTGAGATTCCCTCTCTCCTTCTCCCTCTGCCCCTCACCACACTTTTTCTCCCTCTTTAAAAAATAAGTAATAAAAATAATTATCAGAATAAAAACATCTCAGAAAACCTGAGTTCCCAGCAATATCATTTAAAGATACCCCGGAATATCTCCTGCATAAAACACCTAAAAAAATACAATATACCTTTTTAAGTGAATGGCTCAGTTTGTAAGGATATTCTGAGTCTAGAACAAAATGTGAGTACTAATCCAGAGAGGAAAATGAACAATGAAGCTGTTGGCTGCTGCCTTGGACAGCCTAGAGAGTGTTGGGTTTAAATAACCACCTGTACAAAGGTGAGACACAGATCAGTCCTACATGTAAAACTGACACCAATGAAGGCTATAACCTCAATACAAAGGTGGGCCAGGAGGGAGAAGGCAAAAAACAACCCCAGAGAAGAATCAACGAGGAAACTTGTCTACTAGTAGACTTGGGATATGCGAATCAAGGGAAGAACAGCCTTTCTTGCAAATTCATATTCTCACACTGGTCATCACATGACTTTTGAGTGCTGCAAAGCAGGAAGAA
Source organism: Vulpes vulpes (assembly GCF_048418805.1). Classification (NCBI taxonomy): domain Eukaryota; kingdom Metazoa; phylum Chordata; class Mammalia; order Carnivora; family Canidae; genus Vulpes; species Vulpes vulpes. The sequence goes on from NC_132785.1 coordinate 75,569,363, forward strand.
TCATAAATTGAGATTGATTGATTGATTGATTGATTTTTAAGAAAGAGGGAGGCCACTCCGGGTTGGTAGGTGGCAGTTTTAATTTTTATTTATTTACGATAGTCACACAGAGAGACAGAAGGGCAGAGACACAGGCAGAGGGAGAAGCAGGCTCCACGCACCGGGAGCCCGACGTGGGATTCCCGGGTCTCCAGGATCACGCCCTGGGCCAAAGGCAGGCGCTAAACCGCTGTGCCACCCAGGGATCCCTGAGAATTATAATTTAAAGTAAACCAAGGTTTGGTAGAACACATAACTCTTGATCTCAGGGTCATGAATTCAAGACCCACATTGGGTACAGAGCTTACTTAAAAATTAAATAAATAAATACTGTAAACTAAGGTTGACAGGACACCAAATACCTGGAGAAGTCAATAGCAGTTCCTCTCTGGAGGGACACAGCTTTCAACCCAGGTTTCAAAGTAATTCCCACAAAATTCCAAAAAAATATAAGTCCATAACACAAAAACCCAAAACAAACGTGAATAAACAGAAATAACAAAAGGACAAAACTGCAAAAAACTTAAGTTAGTGGATTAGTGGAATAAAAAATATAAAATGAGCATTTTTAATGTTTTATTTTAAAGATTTTATTTATTTATTTCTGAGAGACACACAGAGAGAGGCAGAGACATTAGCAGAGGGAGAAGCAGATTCTCTGCAGGGAGCCTGATGTGGAACTCGATCCCAAGACCCCAGGATCATGCCCTGAGCGGAAGGCAGACACTCAACCACTGAGTCAACCAGGCATCCCATTTTTAATATTATAATTAAGAAAATGAAAATGAATATGAATAAAGAATGAATGAGCCACTGCAAAAAGTGAGTAGGCAGATATAAAAAACCACCAAGTGCAATTTTAAAAATTAAAATATATGGAGCATGATTAAAAACTCAATGAGGGGAATTGTTTCCAAGAGTATGATGGACTAGGTAACCCAACTGATCCTCTGACTGAAAAAAACAAAATAGCAGATTCAAAGAGAAATTTAATCTTCTTAAACATACTGACTGATGAGCCAAAATGCAGGAAAAAAAATACTCAAAAATAAAAGCCTCTAAGAAATCCAAATTCAGACAGGTTTTATGAAGAGCAATAGAGTTGACTTTCACTTTGAGTGGAACCAATTACTTTGGTTTCCATGGACCTATTTTGGCAAATCTAGAAGTCTACATCCAGTGGAAAAAGTCTCTCAAAAATAAAGACATTTTCAGACAGGCAAAAATTGTGTTAGATACCAATGAACATCCACTAAAATAAAATTCTAAATGATAAACTTCAAGTAGAAGAAAGTAATTTTAAATGAAAGACTGAGAGGAAAGATACTATAATCACAGAAAGTGATAAACCACATAACTAAATGTAAATAAAAACTGAATGCACAGAACAATAATACTAGGGTTAAAACACAAACATGCAAAATAGAACTGAATTATTTGATAACAACAATATGTTAAGTTGGGGGGGGGGGCAATTAGAGTAATAAAGTACCAAGATCCTTAATACTGATTAGAAAAGGGCAAAAAAAACAAAACAAAACAAAAAAACAATAACTTAGACCTTGGGAAGTGAAGTATATAGTTAAAATTTATGTAGTTATCACTAAAGAAAAAGGAATAAATTATAACTTTTGAACAAAGTGACAGAAAAAGGATACAAAATGAGAAAACATCAATTAAAAAAGAAAGGAAAAAATAAGACAATAATAAAACAAAAGAAATACAGACATGGTAAAAAAAAAAAATACAGAACAAAAGAAGACAGTATCGACAAATCCAAACATTTCCATAACTATAATAAATATAAGTATTCCAGTCAAAAGACAAAAATATTTTTTTATTATTATTCAAAAAGAAGTTTAATAAAAGGCCAGCTCACCTCTCCAATCTGACTGCCTCTGCCCTGGTCTTTTTTGCCAGCTCCCCTTTTTCTGCCTGCCCCTTGAGCTCACAAGGTCTTTGTCTTTGGCCTGTTTCTTAGGCCAACCTCATTCACTTTTATAGCTTCATGTACAACAGGTTTGCCAGTGACTTCCAAATCTTACCAACCCCAAATTCCCTCTCCCAGAACCTTATACCCATCATCCCACCTCCCCACCAGACACCTTCACTTGGATTACCAGGTGTCAGCTGGTTTATTTTTTTTTTTTTAAGATTTTATTTATTTATTCATGAGAGGCAGAGAGAGAAAGGCAGAGACAAAGGCAGGGGGAATGGGATCCATGGAGGGAGCCCAATGTCAGACTCGATCCCAAGACCCTAGGATCATGCCCTGGGCCAAAGGCAGACACTCAACCACTGAGCCACCCAGGCATCCCATCAGCTGGTTTAAAAGTGATCTCATTACTTCCCCCCCAACCTTTGCCCCAAACCTGTTCCTTCTCTAGGATGCCCTTTCTTTAGTGAAGGTTCCCACCATGTACCTAGCTGCCCAAGACAAAAATCTCAAGAGTTGGCCTAGGCCCTCCATCTCCTTATATTCTTATAGGTCATCAGATATTCCTTCAACATCTTATAAAGGAAGATTTTAAAAAATCAAACCATATTTACAAGAGACATGCAAAATCTAATAATATAAAAGGGTTAAAAATTAAGAGATTTTAAAATACATGAGGTTAGTTTTGTTTTGTTTTTTAATTTTTATTTATTTATGATAGAGAGAGAGAGAGAGAGAGAGAGAGAGAGAGGCAGAGACACAGGCAGAGGGAGAAGCAGGCTCCATGCACCGGAAGCCCGACGTGGGATTCGATCCCGGGTCTCCAGGATTGCGCCCTGGGCCAAAGGCAGGCGCCAAACCACTGTGCCACCCAGGGATCCCAGTTTTGTTTTTGTTTTTGTTTTTTTTAATGTAGCGCTTGATCTCCCGAGATCAGGAGTCCCATGTTCTACCCATTGAAACAGCTAGGTGCCTCACAGGCTAGTTCTTAAAAAGAAAGTGGTATAAATCCACTAATAATAAATAAAATCAACTTTAAGCAAAAATAATATCCACAGATGAAAAGGGCCATAAATAAAATATTTAATTCACATTTAGATATAAAATTTTAAACTAATATATACTTACTAATTATATAGCTTTAAAATATACAAAGAAAAATTTACGGAGATACAAAGAAAAAAATGACAAATCACTGTTACAGTATAAGATTTTAACACACTCCTCTCCATAACTGTGAGATCATGCTGACAAAAAACCTTAAGTAAGGATATAGAAAAGTTCAGAATTTAATGATCATTGGATTCAACAGAGAAGAATATATTCTTCTAAAGTACACAGGGCATTTATCAAAACTGATTACACACTGAGCCATAAGTTTCAAAATATTTTAAACAACTAGTATCATACAGGCTGTATTCTATGTCCAAAAGAATCACATCAGAAATTGGTTAGAAAAAGGAAAATCAAGAAACTTTGTTTGGAAGTACAAACTATTAAATAAGTCACAGGTCAAAGAAGGTAGTAACATGAAAATTAGAAAATAGTTAAAAGTGATAATAGCAAAAATGCTATGTATCAAAATTTGTAGAATGTAGCTAAAGTAATACTGAGTAAATACTGATGTAAATTAATAGCCTCAAAAAAGCCTCATGAGAAAAATGTGAGACTAAAATTAATTAGCTAGAAAAAAAAAATAAAAAAGTAAAAAGAAGGAAATAACAAGGTGCAAAAGTTAACAAAAGAGAAAAACAAGTATAAAACACACAACAACAACAAAAAAAACCCAAAAAAAAACACACAACAACCAAAAGCTCATTCCTGAAAAGGCTAATAGAACTGACAAATCTCTAGCAAGACTCATCAGGGGGGAAAAAATGGGATGAATAAAAACTAACAGGAATGAAAAGAAGGGACAAGAATATCAATGCTTCAGAAGTTAAAAAGATTATAAGAGAATGTAATGAATTTTGAATTTTGTCAAATTTGAAAACAAATGCAGTGAACAAATTCCTAGAAAAATAAACTTACACAAAGGGACTCAAGAAATCAAAAATCCAAATATTTATAAAAGTCTGCTTTAAATTCTCCCACAAGGGGGCATCTAGGTGGCCAGTGGTTGAGCATTTGCCTTTGTCTCACATCATGATCCCTGGGATTAAGTCCCACATCAGTCTCCCTGCAGGGAGCCCCCTTGCCCTCTGCCTAAGTCTCTGTCTCTCTCTCATGAATAAATAAATAAAATCTTTAAAAATAAATAAATTCTCCCACAAGGGGTGCCTAGATGGCTCAGCAGGTTAAGTGTCCAACTCTTGATTTCGGGTCAGGTCATGATCTCAGGGTCAGGAGATCAAGCCTTGTGTCAGGTTCCTTGTTTGGCAGGGAATATGCTTGAGATTCTCTCTCCCTCTTTTTCTGTCCCTCTCCCCTTGCTTGCTGTCTCTCTCTCCAAAATAAATAAATCTTAAAAAAAAATTTTCTCCCACAAGTAAAGGACTTCAACATTATTTACCACATATCTTCCCTCTCCCATTCGTCAAATATTCTATCAACACGAACCTTAAACCTGGCAACTAAAACCACTGCTAAAGCTGGACAAAATGTTAAGGCAAATTGGTTTTTCTTTCTTTTTTTTTTTTTAATTGTGATATTCACTTTGTTGGAGTTGTATGAAACTAAATCCATTTGTGTATAACTATACATTTTGTATTCATTAACACAAAAAGAAAGCTTCATGAATTTGCCTGTCATTAATTTGCCTGTGGTCCCTGTGCAGGGGCCATGCTAGTTTTCTTTGTATCATTCCAATTTTTAGTATATGTGCTGCTGATAAAAGCACAAGGCAAGTTTGTTTCTTTAACTTACATTAACAAAGCTAATGCTGCCTCACGCTTTGTTTTGCATATCAATAAGCAAGTGTACAAGGCAAAGATGTGCTTTGCCTAAACATCTTCCTGGCATGTAAAAGTATGTGGTATAGAATAAACAGCACTGAGATGGGAACTAGGATCTGGGAATTTTAGTCTCGGATCTACCAACTTACTTTCTGTGAGACTTGAATGATCCCCCCCCCCCTTCAGCTACAAAACTCAATGATGTTTACCTGCAAAAGTTAAGTACTTTTGCTATTAAGAGCAAATGATTAGTTTTCATAAGGCTTATTTTCCACAAAATTTCTATGTAATTGAGAATGTGCACTTATGAATTTCTAGCTATCTTTAAGTGAAATAGTTTTTATTCGTTTTCTTTCCATCCATTTATTTATTTTAGTCCCCAGATATCTGCCTTAAGCAATTTTAATTTCAGAATGCATTAGAGGACAAAACAGCCTCTGAAAGGAGGATGAAGGCAATGAAAGCATGCTTTTTCTGTTCAAAAACCACTTTTTATTGGAGAATGTTAGATAAAATAATTTTACTATAATTTACTAATGAAATGGTAGGAAGAAAAGTGACCATAAGGTGAGTAACTAAGAAATTTGTTCTAATAATAGAAAGAGTATAGAGGATCCCTGGGTGGCTCAGCAGGTTAGGGCCTGCCTTCAGCCCAGGGAGTGATCCTGAAGTCCCAGGATCGAGTCCCATGTCAGGATCCCTGCATGGAGCCTACTTCTCCCTCTGCCTGTGTCTCTGCTTCTCTCCCTCTCTCTCTGTGTGTCTCTGATGAATAAATAAATAAAATCTTAAAAAAAATAAAAAATAGAGTATAGGGGCAGGTGGATAGATAACTAAAATCATCAAAAACTAAAATATAGAAATAACAGAAATCAGTAAAGGATTAGATATAGTAAATTTTAAAAATTAAATATGAACTTTAAAAAACATTTTTTTTAAAGATCTTATTTATTCATGAGTGACAAAGAGAGAGAGTGAAAGGCAGAGACACAGGCGAGGAAGAAGCAGTCTCCACGCAGAGCCCGATTTGGGACTCGATCCTTCGACTCCAGGATCATGCCCTGAGCCAAAGGCAGACGCTCAACCGCTGAGCCACCCAGGCATCCCTTAAAAAAAAATTTTTATTAAGAATTTTAAATAGCTGAAAGCCAGTAATATTCAATATTAAAAACCAAAGTCTATATCACAAATTAAAATTACTGAGAGGTACTTTACCTGACGAAATATCTCCGTGACAAAGTTTACATTACTTCTCTTAGAAGAAAAAACTCTGCGAACTATTTCAATGTCTGTGAGATGTTCTTCATCAATACTACAAAGACTGGATGAGCTAGGTTCTCGCTCTGTGAGAGTGCTTGTGTTGGAATGAGACTGTTCTGGTTCTGCAGTTCTGTCTGCTTTATCAGCATTATCATTTTTGTTTTCTTCTCTGGATACCAAGCTAGCAGCTGCTCTCTAAAATAAAAATGAAAGGGGGAGAATATCATCCAACTTGGTATTTTGCTTTCTAATAGCAAATACTGGTAGGACACAAAACATTCCACAAATAACTTACACCATTGTTTAAAATCGAGCATAGATTTAATTTAGAATCTAAATAATTAAGTGGCAATGCAAATAACTTACACCATTGTTTAAAATCGGGCATAGATTTCATTTAGAATCTAAATAATTAAGTGGCAATGCAAATAACTCAACATTAAGTAATACAGTGATACTCACTAATCATCTATCCACCCATAATTTGATTTTAGAATGTTTGCAGTACAAACAAGTTACAAAAAGAAATCAAAGGAATGGAAGCAAGAGTTATGACAGAAATAGAAAGGAAGCCATAAGAAAACTCAAGAATGGGGCACCTGGCTGGCTCAGTCGGTACAGAGTATGACTCTTGATCTTGGGGTTGTAAGTTTGAGGCTCCATTGAGTGTAGACATTACTTAAAAATAAAATCTTAAAAAGAAAGAAAGAAGGCAAACTCAAGAGAACACTCTATATTCTAGTTACTTAAAAAGAATTTTCACCATGACTAAAGATGAAGACTGAGCCTAGAAATAAGGTAAAAGTCTTAAGGTTGGTGATGAGGAAATTACTACCATGGTATTATTAGTAGCATGGCAAATTACTTTCCAGTAAGTTACTCAATTTTTGGTCTCAGTTTTGTCACCTATAAAACATAAAGGTTTAAATAAATGATCTCAAACATGCCCTTCCAATCAAAAACCCTGTGATTTTAGTACATTAAGTTCTAGGATCATGAAAAATAGTTCTGCTTGAGTTTCTACACTTAATAATTATTTGTAGAGACCTTAGAGCAAAGTTTTAAGGAAAACATACCCATAGTTGGCTGCAGATAAATGATTAAGGGGGATATAAGTTAAATTTTCTGAACACTAATCAACTAAACATACACTATACCTCCACTTAATTTGTAAAAGATCTAAGAAGTCATAACAAAAACACACAGTTTAAGATTTTTATTTATTTTTTATTTATTCATAGAGATCAGAGAGAGAGAGAGAGAGAGAGGCAGAGACAAAGGCAGAGGGAGAAGCAGGCTCCACGCAGAGAGTCCGACATGGGATTCGATCCGGGGTCTCCAGGATCACGCCCCAGGCTGCTGGCGGCGCTAAACCGCTGCGCCACAGGGGCTGCCCAGTTTAAGATTTTTAAAACTAAATGAAGAAAATCTGAGAAAAGGAAAAAAACTGTAAATAAATAAACACTGCAATATAGGTAAGTTCAGAAAAAAACACATATTAAGGGAAAAGAAGAAAGTGGTAAGTGTAAAAAAGAGGGAAAACTGTTTAATAAAAAATACTAGAAGGTTAAATATCAGTCCCTCCACTGTAGAGATGTATAATTTTACACCACATTTCTAGACTCCTTGCTCTTGTTGGTAAAAGGGGAAAGGAGATAGGGACAAGATTTTTTTTTAAGATTTTATTTTTAAGTAATCTCTACATCTAATGTGGGCCTTGAACCCACAACCTTGAGATCAAGAGTGGCATGCTCCACCGACTGAGCCAGCCAGGCACCCTCGGAGACAAGGCTTTAAATCAGGATTCTGTGAATGCTTAAAAATCAAAAAAGAACCATGATGTCCTACAACTATCTGATTACAAATTGTTTCCAACTGCAAGAATTCATGTGTACAATTCAGAATATTTTTAGTACTGCACAATTAACATAAAATACAGAAACAAATTAGAAGCTGAGATTCATACGTGACTGGAATTATCTCCTATATCTTCCAAGTTTTTTTCTATTAAGATTACTGACTCTGTAATTGTTAGAATTCAGATTAATAAAATACATTTGTACAAAGAAAATATTACCATTATTTGTTTTAAATGTGTTCTACACCTAAGGTAATTGAAATCCACAGACACATCTCTTAAGCCATTTTTCACAAGTTTGCCCTTTGTAGTACCTGAATATTCTTTGGCAAGACTTCACCTTCCATCCCAGGAATATGAGGTCCTGTATGTGGCTTTGGCTCAAGCCAGAAAGAAACCAGCCAACGGATGACAATAACTCGAGCCTTAATGAAAGGTTCTTTTGTACAATAGATTGCTTCATTGGTTTCAGCATCCTTTTTTATCATAACATAATGTGGCTTTGGTCTCACCTGTGGGATATCTATGAAAAATAAAAGGAAAACAAAAACCAAAATAAAAAAGGAATTATGCTTAGATACATCAACATTTTTAAACATTTGAGAAAACACTTGTGATGATATCCTTGTTTTGGAAGTAGATTTAGTACAAAAGTGGCATTTTAAAACAATCTGCTAGATATTGCATGTAATCTAGAAGAATGAACCGTGTATCGCGACATACGGAAATACGTCTTCTTACAAAATATCATGAAAAATCTCAGCGAATCCTAAGTACACGGAAGTTTCCAGAGCCATTTAAAATTAATGAGAACTTGCGACACCTGGGTGGCTCAGCTGTAGGGCATGTGCCTTTGGGTCGGGGTGTGATCCCACAGTCCCGGAATTGAGTCCCACATCAGGCACCCTGCATGGAGCCTGCTTCTCCCTCTGCCTCTGCCTCTCTCTCTCGTGAATAAATAAATAAAATTTTTAAAAAATTAATGAGAACTCACTAACCTAAACTAACCTAAAACTAACCTAAAACTGAGACACAAATTTTGAATACAAGGTATGAGAATTTTTCCTTGATTTTTAGAGCAAAAATATTTTTAAAGCAAATATCATTCTCAATTGCAAAGATCTGCTACTCTAATTTAAGTCCTTTCTACTGGCCTTAATGGTTATGCCTAAGCCTATTAGCTATCTAAACTTGGCAAAGCTTGAAATAGGAACATCCTTCTGTAAAAAGAACATTTCCACATACAGATTGCCAATGCCTTCTACCTATGGAAGAGGTCTGCTTCTAAACCAAGATTCATCAGAAAGGTTCTAGTTTCAAGACTCAGCCATTCTGGCAAAGCCACTAAATACTGGACTAAACATCATCAAAACATACAACAACATTATTATTCATACAGAATCTGAGTAAGACATACTACATTGAACCTGTGAGGGACCTTAAAAAGAAAATTTATAATATAGTTTAAAGATCATACCAATATCAGAATTTAAGTTTAATTTATAATATCAAATATTTCTGGTGGCTTAACTTTTCCAGTCAGTGAGATCCAAAGAATACATTAAAAAAAAAAAAAAATCTCTTCACTCTCAGTGAAACTTTCCTACGAATAAAATTCTATTTTCTGTATGAATCAAGGTATAATATCTCTGAACAATCACTACAAATATCAAATATTATCAGTTTTCTGTAGGTAACAAATGCCAACTTTACAATGAAGTATATTTTATTCTTATGTATAATCTTCTATAAATTCAACAGACTACCTACCAAGTACAGGATGATATAAACTATTCTCCTTGCAGATGTTTGGGAAAATATAAGGTAAGTAATATTTCTTAAAATGTGAAAACAAAAATGAAAATCCTCTTTCTTGGTTTTCTTTGTTCTTCCATTCTAAGCTTTTTACCTAAAAATAAAAAAACAATCAGAATCATTCCACAAGATAAAAACAGTGATCATAAATAAGACTATAAAAGGTTACTTAAGTGATACACTAATTTGTTATACTCTAAAGCTATATAGCTAAATATATATAAAGGGCAAACTGTAGAAACTAGTATAATGCCATGTAAATGCATTATGTATATTTTAAAAATCTTAGAAGCGTGCTCTGAAAATTTTCTTTTTTTTTTTTTTTAATTTTTATTTATTTATGATAGCCACACAGAGAGAGAGAGAGAGAGAGGCAGAGACATAGGCAGAGGGAGAAGCAGGCTCCACGCACCGGGAGCCCGATGTGGGATTCGATCCGGGGTCTCCAGGATCACGCCCTGGGCCAAAGGCAGGCGCTAAACCGCTGCGCCACCCAGGGATCCCTGCTCTGAAAATTTTCAAAGTTGACTCAAACTTGGCTCTACTAATGACAAATTACTAATGATCTTCCCCCCTTTGCCCTGTCCTGAATAATTCAGCCTTAAAAGTCACATGAAATAGGATTGGGGGAAAGAGTGAAAGCAGTAGCAGATAAGTGCAGTAATCAGAGGCTGACCGCAGAAGCAGGGCATCCATGAAGGGATGTAGCAGAGGTGGCAGCCCAGTGGAGACTTAGAGCCTGGTAGGGTGAAGACATGGTCCATGAAGTGAAGGGGTGGAGGATAAGAGGAGAAAGAGCAGTAAAATATAGGGTGTGAGAATGCCAATAGAGTGAGGAAGATATTTAAGTACGGGAATGGTAGAGGCCCGGAGTAGGCTTCAATGAGATACCACTATACATTACTCCTTTAGAATAACTAAAATTACATACTGACCATACCAACTGTTGATGAGGATGTGAAGCAACTTTTAAGCTTCACAGATTAAGCTGTGAATGTAAAAAAATTAAGCTGGTGGAATGTAAAAAGGTACAAACATGTGGAAAACAGCTTGGCGATGCCTTAAAAAGTCAATAAATACTTCTACTATAACCCAGTTATTCCACTACTAGATGTTTAGAAACTTGAACGTCTAGTGTTCATGAGAAAAGAAACTTTATGTCCACAGAAGGACTTGTTTATCAATATTCAGTTTTATTTTAATAGCCAAAAACTGGAAACAACTCATATCACCATCAACAGGTGACTAAATAACAAAGCATGTTGTTATATCCATACAATGAAAAACAGAGCAATAAAAAGAACCAAACTTTGATACACAACATGATTTTCAAAATAATTATGATAGAAAAAAGAAGCCAGACCAAAAATAAGTAAATACCATATGATTCCATTTATATGAAAATATGGAAAATGCAAACTATAATGACATATATCAGATCTACGGCTGCATGGGAATGAGCAGTGGTTAGGAATGGAAAATGATGTATTACAAGGCCATCTGAGGACTTTTAGGGGTAATATGATCATTATCTTGATATGATCATTATCTTGATTATGGGAATGGCTACATGACTATATATATATATATATATATGTAATATATTTCATTAATTTGTGTATTTGAAATATTACAGTTTACTATATGTCAGTTATATATCAATAAACCAGCAAAACAATTTTAAAAATCTATGAGGCATAAAAGTTGTTTTTTAAAAAAGAAAAACTGGTAATAATAATGACAGTAACAATTAGCTCCCTTTCTAAGAGATTCATAATCCCTCCATTGATTTTTATTTCAGGAAAAGCATACAAAATATACATTTTCAAAAGTAAAAATTTGTCCTGCCTCAAGAAAATAAGCAAGTATCTCCTCTAACAGAACAATGGCAAAAGAGGGAAAAATTAGTTACCCACACGAGATGGTAAGAGGCAGGATAGCAAAGAAGATAACACATACCTGAATTACTATGTATTTTAAAAGTGCTTCAAGAAAATAGCTTGTGAGATCTTCTTGTCCTTTGTCTCCTGATTGTGGGGGGACTAGAGGAGTGATTTCCTCTATAGTGACTTGGGCTATACAAAGACAAAATTTAGTTTAATTATAAAACAAATTTAACAATGAAATACTGTGATTGAAAATAAAATTTAACTATAAAACATATATGCAATAAATACTGCTTAAAAACGTTCTAACGACTGACTTGAAACAAACCTGAGATCATCTAACAGTCCATTCAACAACCATAAAGTTTAATAATCAACTGTTTCATAAGCCCTTGACTGAGATGTAACAGGGATGGAAAGACAGATATAGTAAAGGGCTTAAGAGTGAATCTTACTTGAAAAAGAATTTCTACTTTAAAATTTACATTAAGTGTGTCCATTACAAAAATTCTATAGTATGATGGGAAAGAACAATAATGACCCTATTTATCAATTAAAGGACATATTATTTGGGGCACCTGAGTGGCTCAGTGATTGAGCATCTGCCTTTGGCTCAGGTTGTGATCCCTCGATCCTGGGATTGAGTCCCACATCAGGCCCCCACAGGGAGCCTGCTTCTCCCTCTGCCTCTCTCTCTAAGTCTCTCATGAATAAACAAAATCTTAAAAAAAAAAAAAGGATTAAAAAAAATAAAGGACATATTATTTTAGTAATGACCATGTTCAATGCTCACTCTGTAAAGTAGTGAATGAAATGCTATTTCCCTCTCAAAAAGGATAGCATCTTGGACGCCTGGGTGGCTCAGTGGTTGAGCATCTGCCTTTGGCTCAGGTCGTGATCCCAGGGTCCTGGAATCAAGTCCTGTATCAGGCTCCTTGCAGGGAGTCTGCTTCTCCTTCTCCTTCTCTTTCTCTGCCTCTCTCTCTGTTCTCTCGTGAATATATAAATAAAATCTTCAAAAAAAGAATTTAAAAAAATAAAGGACATATTATTCTAGTATTGACCAGGCTCACTCTGCCTCTGTATCTTCCTTGAATAAATAAATAAAATGTAAAAAAAAAAAAAAAAAAAAAAAGGACAGCATCTTAGTTCCTTGATTACAAAAATCCATGTATAAAATAAGAAACGTGACCATTTTCTAAAATTTTCAGATAGTCAAAAACATTCATTATAACAAATGTAAATTCAAGAAAACTGACCACCAACTAGCTAAATTCTCTTAAATATTTCCTAAACAGCAACTAGTACAGGCAGGTTCCTAAACCGGTTTCTCAGTAAATATTAGCCAAGTAATTAAGCTCACAAAAATAGGTTTTGTTACAGTCCTCTTGGCACAAAGTAAAATACTCTTGTACTTCAATGTACATCCAAATTAACTCAAGGATACAGGATAACACATGAAAATTAGAAGTGAAAGATAAATGTAAAACAGCTTATATTAACCATGTGTTTCTGATGCTTTGACATCAGGAGCCTTGTTGGCCAGGGAGAGAATGTCCCCCTCCCTCTGGGATAAACAGGTAATTCCCAGAGATAGTAAAGATGGGCCTGAGAACATGCCTTTCACATGCAAACCAACCAGTCCAGAGTCCATACCTCCACCCCACTTCTATTGGGCTATCTTACTCAAGGCCACTATCCCCCTGACCTAATCACCCAAGGTAACTGGGTGACAATGAGGAACAATCTCTCTACACCTAAGCCTGCTGAAATTATCTAAACAAGTCAATTATAGGACTGCTCACACTGCCTCACCATGTTCCTACCTACAGAAATCATAATAAGGGCTCTTGCCTATGATGCCCTACCCCTGACTGACCCTGGAACTTCCCTGTGTAGCCACCCTCCCTGGTGTGGCATGCCTTCTTCCCTTGGGAAACATAACTATTTCTTTATGGCAATCATCTTCTGATCTGCTGGACTCATCATAAGTGAAAAATAATAAAACCTGTATTTTGAAACTTGGCCTTGAATTACCCAGTTAATAAACATACAGACATTTTAAAATTATATTAACTACAAAGAAAAATTTAAAGTACTGATGGATAAGATCTCATGAATCTTACTTTCTTGAAGATTGAGTGGAGGATTAATGAGATTATCTAAAGTTCGAGGTCCATATTCAGATTGTAGTGCTGAAAATCCAGGAATTAAGCATGAAAACATCCAAAGCTGTTCTTTGCTACAGTTATTCTGAAGAGCTTGCAACCATAATAAGAAAAGACGAACACCCTCTCGTCTGATCTAAAATAAAATAAAATGAAAACCAGTATTTTTACTTATAATGGAAATATTATCTTACTTTTAAGACCAAAATTCCCTAGAAGATGATTAGAGAATGGTACTTTGCAAAAGAGAGGAAGGAAAAGAGGGAAAAGGGGAAAAGGAAGGTGAGAAGGAAAGAGGAAGGGCTACAATACCCATGTCATTTACTGAGCCCTAATTTTTTTTTCTTTTTGTACTGAGCCCTTATTATTTCTAAATTTAAATTCATGGATTTTGAACAAATACGGAATAAACTTGACCTCTAACTACTTAAAGCTATCAGGTAATGTTTATTCTAAAATTTCCATTTGTAAAAAAAAAAATCAGAAAATTATTTCCTTCTTGTTTACCTCCCTCTTTCCCAGCACCACTGGTCTAATCCAAGAAGCAAAAAGAAAGAGGGCATTAACTGTTCTTTGTACAATGAGCTTGGCAGAAAGTGGAATCGTTATGGGGATCCTAGTGTCCTGCTAAATCAATGTTCTTGTCCTTCAAAAGCTTACCTACCACTCTCTGAAATTATCATCTACTTATTTTTTGCTGCTAAACTGCAAAGCAGAAATTCTGACCTATTACCATATTCTAAGCACCTAGAACAAAAGACATCAAATATTCCAATCAATGAATAAATTCTCTCCCAGGAAAAGAGAAAAACATTCAGCATCTGACAGACAAAACACAAAGTTCTTCACTAAGCTAATTTCACTGGCAGCTTTGGAAATTGCCCTACCACAGCTTGGTAAATGGCCACTGTCAAAGCTGTTAAACAGCTGTCACCCTCACGGTTTAAAGAGATAACAAGAAAACAATTAGGAAGGCTTATTCCTTTGTACTGCTATATCAAGCCTTGACACCAAACCTACCCACAATCAGAAACTTTCACTTAACTACAAGATACTTTTGCTTGCACTGGGTAGCTTCTCTTAACCATAGCACAGTGAGATAATGAAGAAGAAATAAAACCAACTTTTAAAATGTAGATCCTCTATTTTTCCCTACATCTTAGAATAGTTCTGGTAATATAAAGAATAATTTTTTGAATGACCAAATAATCTTTGTCTTCTGGGGAACAGTGAGTAAAGTATTCCTAGTGAATCACTAAATGCAGTGGCAAACGATAGTTTTTCAACAGCCTGGTCAATCCAGTATGTATTTTCACACATACTGAGTATGTTGCTCTATTTTAAGTCAATTCACTTCAACTAAGTGAACTAAAGACAATTCAAAATTCTTTAGGAAAAAAGTTGATGTAGAAAAGGTAAAACAAGAAACTATATGCTTTACTCATAGTTTTTTAAAAGTCATAGAAAAAATTATTTATACCTTCAAGGAGTTTCCTGTGTGGAGTAGTTTCTTTAAAATCAATCCTGAAAAGAAAACATGATTTAAAATATTCATATTTTCTTAGTTGTTTCCAAATGTCAGAGTTCTCGGTCAGACTTGAAAACATTTTAATACAAGTCCTTGGCAACCTCCAAATTATTCTTGGTGACCCTGATATCCCTCTGGCCATAATCTTGGGACCAGAAGGGCATACAGAGTCACCTTTTCAACACACAGTCTATTGGAATTAAACATGATTTAGTCTACTGAAACAAACCATAATCTCAAAATTGCATTTAATATAACCACCTCTGTATATCTCTTATTTAAGACTAAGAATATAATTAAACGCTTTCTATATCATTAATATACATAAAAACTACTGTAGGAAATTTCCATTTAATTAACCACATGAACTTCTATAATAATTCCTAACATTTTCATTGTAATACTTTGCTTTTTCAGAATATTCAAAGCCATCTTTAATACTTTTTTTAAATTATTAACAATATTAACAATATTTCTACTCTATAATGAAACACTGAAATTACACTAACAAACATCCAAAGGCCCACCAGTTGGTCTAAAGAAACCTACTAAGCACAGTCCTATGTTTCTTATACTTTCAAAATTTCATTTATTTACCTTATCTATGATGTTCTATCTACCAAGTATCATGGAAGCCTCCTTATAAACCACGCCAAAGGGGCAGTCCCGGTATCTCAGTGGTTTAGTGCTGCCTTCAGCCCAGGGCCTGATCCTGGAGACCCAGGATCAAGTCCCACGTCCCTGCATGGAGCCTGCTTCTCCCTCTGCCTGTGTCTCTGCCCCCTCTCTCTCTGTGTCTCTCATGAATAAATAAATAGAATCTTAAAAAAAAAAAAAAAACAAAACACGTCAAATCAATCTCCTCCTACTTTCCCCAGAAAAAAACATTATCCAGATTTTGGTATTAATTACTTCCAAAATATTTTTATATTAAGTCTATTTATTTATAAATCAATAAAATATTTAGAATTCATGTATTTTTTTAAAGATTTATTTATTTATGATAGACAGAGAGAGAGGCAGAGACACAGGTGGAGGGAGAAGCAGGCCCCATGCCGGAAGCCCGACACGGGACTCGATCCTGGGACTCCAGGATCGCGCCCTGGGCCAAAGGCAGGTGCTAAACCAGAACAAGAATTTCTTCCATAGCTATTTGTTCTAATCCTATTTTTTTATTCTAATATCAAGATTACACACATGCAAGACACATATACACAGATCAAGCCGGGATTTTATTTGGTTAAGTTTTATTTGTCATACAAAAATAAGCTTTAATATTTCAAATAAAACTATGTTGATTTGTCTCGGTCCTCTTCTTCTGTTTGCACAAATTCAATTTCTTAAAGCAATACTATGTAAACCTCAGTCTTTAATCAGCTCTCCTAAAAGGATCTATACATGCTAAATGCAGTGTGGATTGGATTTTAGAACAACAACAACCAAAAAAGAACGTATTGGAAAAGTAATCTAATCTGATTGTTTGAAATTTAATAGTTTAAGAAAAACCTTTACATTTATATATGCTATCATACAAAATGAGCCTATAAGTTACTTTTCTTTTCTTTTCTTTTCTTTTGAGAGAAACAAAGCGCAGGAGTACAAAAGCAGCACAGGGTGGTAGCAGGGGAGGGCTGAATCTTAAGCAAGCACCACACTCGGCACAGAGCCCTACTTGGGGCTCAAGCTCACAACCCTGAGACCACAACCCGAGCCAAAATCAAGAGTCAGACACCCAACTGATTGAGCCACCCAGGTGCCCGAAGTTACTTTTCACATCCAACACTAGCTTCTGAAATTTATCTGTAATGATCTATATAGCTCTCATTAATTCACTTTAACTGCTATATACTATTCCATTCCCTATGATTAATCTTATTTTATGTTAGGACATTTGTTTTCAAATTTTTGCTATTCCTAGGAATACTATAATAAAGGTTCTGTCATAGCTATAAAAATACCTAACACTATACTTAATGGTGAAAGAATAACTGCTTTCTCTCACACATTAGGAATGATGCAAGAGTATCTATCTGCTTTCACCACTTTTAGTCAACACTATACTAGAGAATAAACAAAAGAGAATGGAAGGAAGGTAGGAAGGAAGGAAGAAAGAAAAAGAAATTAGATACTAAATTGGAACTAAAAAGATACTAAATTGGAAATATAAAAATAAAACTATCTTAAATTGCAGCTGACCTGTTCCTATATACAGAAAATTGAAAGGAATCTACAATAAAACAAATAGAATAAAGAAGTTATAATTAACTGGTAATAATACAAATGCCCATGAATTGGAGAGTAGATAAAACATGATATATCCATGAGAGTATACAGCAATAAAAAAGAAATGATGATACATGCTATAATATGGAAAACAAACAAAAATTATGCTAAGTGAAAGAAGCCAGATGCAAGCCACTATAAATTGTATGATTTCATTTACATGAAATGTCAAAAAAAAAAAGACATTTATTGAGCACAGAAAGCAGACTGTGGTGGTGAGAAACGTACTAACTGTAAATGGGCTTGAAGGAATACTACAGGGTGAGATAATGCTCTAACACTAGACAGTGGTGACTCTAAATATTTATTTAAAATCACTGAACTATTTATTTAAATAGATGAATTTTACCTCTATGAATTATACTTGAATAAAGCTACTTTAAAAAAATAAACTAGTCATTGATTTATTTTCCTTCATATATAAGGCAGAAATCAAAGAAAACAGTTTTAGGATTTTTCTAGGTGACAAAGAAAAATGACCACTTCTGTATCTTCTCAAGTTAGGTATTATTGGAATATTATTAATCATGGCAAGTAGAGAGCCTAAAGCTCTTTTGGAAATTTAAGGCTACATTCCTTAGAAGCTACAATAAAGTTGTGAAGTTCAGATGTATCAAAAAAAAGTTTCTTCATAAACAACCTTCAAAGACATTTTTATGATTATGAAACACAAAACAGTATTTCACTATTTTATTGAGTACCTTATTATGTGCTTATTACCAATTCACATCTCTTCTCTGATATAAAGTATATTCAAATATTTTGCCAATTTTTAAATATTTGTCTTATCGAGTTCTAAGAGTTCCTTACTTATAATGGGTACATTATATTTAGTCTCAAACTCTATCTAAAAAGTTTATTCTAAATGGCTTTACTGAGTACTCAGGATTTTATCTTTTATAGCCCCTGTATCAATATCCTTCCTAGATGTCCAAAGTTCCTTTTGTTTCTGGAACTAATTGGGAAGGCTTACAGTTTCAAAGTCCCACAAAAGACTTTTTTTTTTTTTTTTTTAAGATAAAACCTGTTTTACTCATCTAATCATTAGTTAACAGACACTGGCTTATTTCCACCTTTTGGCTATTATGAAAAATAGTGCTATGAACATTAGAGTATGTTTCTTTACAGACCTATGTTTTCCTTTCCTTGGGTATATACCTGGGTATAGAATTGCTGAGCCATACAGGAGCTCTATGTTTAATATTTTGAGTAACTGCCAGACTGGTTTCCTTTTTTTATTTTTATTTAAATTCAATTAGCCAACATACAGTATGTCATTACTTTCAGATATAGTGTTCAATAATCCATCAGTTGTGTATTACACTTAGTGCTCATCATATCACGTGCCTTCCTTAATGCCCATTACCCAGTTACCCCATCCCCTCACCCACCTCCCTTTCAGCAAGCAAACCTCAATTTATATCCCAGACTTAAGAGTCTCTCGTGGTTTATCTCCCTGATTTCTTCCCATTCAGTTTCCCCTCTCTTCCCTTATGATCCTCTACACTATTTCTTTTGAGTGAAACTATATGATAGATAATTGTCTTTCTCCTATTAGTTCACTTAGCATAATACCCTCCAGTTCCATCCATGTCAATGTAAATGGTAGGTATTCATCCCTTCTGATGGCTGAGTAATATTCCATTGTATATATTTACCATATCTTCTTTATCCATTCATCTGTCGAAGGACATTGTGGCTCCTTCCACAGTTTGGCTCTTGTGGACATTGCTGCCATGAATATTGGGGTACAGGTGCCCCTTCATTTCACCACATCTATATCTTTGGGGTAAATATCCATTAGAGCAATTGCTGGGTCACAGGGTAGCTCTATTTTTAAGTCTTTGAGGAATCTCCATACTGTTTTCCAGAGTGGCTATATCAGCTTGCATTCCCACCAACAGTGTAAGAGAGTTCCCCTTTTTTCCACTTCCTTGCCAATTATTTGTTGCTTCTTGTCTTGTTAATTTTAGCCCATCTAACTGGTGTAAAATAGTATCTCACTGCAGTTTTGATTTGTATTTCCCTGATGACAAGGGTTGTTGAGCCTTTTTTCATGTGTCTGTTGGCCATTTGTATGTCTTCTTTGGAGAAATGGCTAGACAGGTTTTCAAAGCAGCTGCAGCATTTTATATTCCCACTAACAGTGTTCGAGGGTTCCAAGTTCTCCACGGCCTCACCAATGCTTGTTATTTTCTTGCTTACCATCATCCTAGTAGATGTGAAGTGATATCTCCTTATAGTTGTGTTTTACTTTTCCCTACAAATGATGCATATTTTCATGTGCTTATTGGTCATTTGTATATCTTGGAGAAATGTCTATTCAAATCCCATGCCTGTTTTTAAATTGTGTCCAGAAAATATTTCACTTGCCATAATGGATTAAGAAATATGAGGCCTAAATAAAATCTATGACTTTCTTTTTTAAGAGAAACAAATACACATTTTACCAATGAATGTAAGGCCTATAACATTCTACTTAAACGATGTAGATAGGGTGGCCATCCGCATACTTCACATGAGAGAAGGGTCAGAAGAATCATTAGCAATCAAACCTGACACCATTGGGATACCTAAACCAGAGCCACCAATTGCTTACCTGCAGACTCCTTTCTAATGATAGAGGGGGGAAATGTCTTAGAATAAGAGCGTAAGAGCCCTGTGGTGATACTGTTATTGTTAAAAGACCAGACTCCAAGCCAGCAAGCACCCTGGCTTAGTTCAAGGTAACAGAAAGTCTGTGGTCTCCTCTCTACTTAGTCTCTGACAGTAATCCACAGCAGGGTTTTTTTTCTCCCTTTTTCTTTTTGGCTTCATTCCATGATCTCAAAAGTTCTACTCTGGCCCTTCAAGCAAAGGTTAATTCTAGTTCCCACCACTATTTTCTGTGGAACAAACTAACTGCTAGGTGACACTGCTTGCTTTCGAATCCGGAGCCCAAATATTCACTCTATTTGGCACTTTACATTTCTGTTCCATTTTTTATTCTGAGATGTTTACTTTGTTTTCCTGCTTTTATTTTTTTTGGTTTTATAGTTTTATCATCATTACTAAAGTAAAGAAACAGACAGATCAAAGAAATTTAATATGCCATTTTGACTGGAAATCCTTCATCTATATTTTTATCTTACACTCCCAGTAAATACAGTCCTGCATTCTTTATATCGTTTTTACCAAAGCATAAACTATAAATTCATTTCAAATACTGACCAACTCACTACAGAGCATTTTCATATATTATCATTTATGTCAAATGTGAAATACATATTCAAATTACTTACCAATACTGTGAAACTGCCATCGCTGATGAATTCTTTCTGGAAGAAGTTGTAAAATTTTCTAAAAATCAGTATGAATAAAACAAAAGAATGAAAAGCAAATAATGAGTCCACATTCTGTGCAATGTGAAAAATTAAACAAAAAGCTTATGCCTTTAATAGTTTCTATGTAAAAGAGCATCACAAACACAAAATAGTATTTAAACTAATCTGACAGGGATCCCTGGGTGGCGCAGAGGTTTGGCGCCCGCCTTTGGCCCAGGGCGCAATCCTGGAGACCCGGGATTGAATCCCACGTCGGGCTCCCGGTGCATGGAGCCTGCTTCTCCCTCTGCCTGTGTCTCTGCCTCTCTCTCTCTCTCTGTGACTATCATAAATAAATAAAAATTTAAAAATAAGTAAATAAATAAAAAATAAACTAATCTGACAGTACTTGCTCTATTTCAGCACGGACACACTGATCAATATTGGAAAACACCAAAAAAAAAAAACACAAAAAAACAAAACCAACAAGTTATACTAACGAAGACTTGAGAAAAAAAATAATGAAAGTTATCGTCTAAAATGATGTGGAAAGTAAATTTCTCTTTATGGAATAAACACCAACTCTAATATATTTCAAAATGATCATTTACTATTCTCAGAATTTCTGTATTGTGGATATTACTGATAAATTTTGAATTCTCTCAGACACTATTAATTGTGACATTTTGTCTCATTTTGAATAGTTCTTCCTCATTTTGATAAAAGTAGGGAAAATATTTTGATTTCAAAAAAATCACATCAAATATTTATACTGATTTGTGTGAACCCAAAGATACTTATATCTATGATGATTATAGGTATATAAGAACAATGTTTAAAAATTCAGGATCCTTACAATTAAGCTAATACAGGTTTCCATTAATGTGGAATAAACACTTTTTATAGGTAATGCTTTCAAAACGTTACCTTTAATTCCCTTTACAAATTTCTTCTGTGTGAATTATTCTAATTCAAAAACTGCCTTACTATGCTACTAAATGATGTTATCAGTGCTTATCTGCTTGCTGAATGAGTTTTGTGTGTATGTTTCTTATTACTGCTGCTCTTACTACTGTTATTTTTTTTTTCTAAAGATTTTATTTATTCATAGAGACACACACACAGAGAGAGGCAGAGACACAGGCAGAGGGAAAAGCAGGCTCCATGCAGGAAGCCCAACATGGGACTCGATCCTGGGTCTCCAGGGTCACACCTCAGGCCACAGGTGGCGCTAAACCGCTGCGCCACGGGGGCTGCTTACTACTGTTATTCTTTAGAAATCACATTAACCAAATGTTCATAAGGGCCAAACACTAGACATTTAATATAACAGTATCTCATTAATCCATTCTAAAGAGAGAGTTTATTAATCTCATTTTTTAAAAATGAGAAAATGGGTTAAAGTAATGTGCTTAAGTAGAAAGTGGACGAAACTGATTCCAATCTTGATATGCTTAATCCAAAATGTGACTTTTATACTATTCTGTCCAAAAGATACTATGCATGTTTTACACTCCTCTATCTTCCACTTGATATGATCTTATTTATTCAGTCCATCTCATACAAGAGGATGAGATACACAAACTTCTTTACCTTTGCCTCTTCATATTTCTCTAGACAACAACTGTGTAATTGTATTTATTTTGTTGTAGAAAGAGACAAAATTATAAGCTGATAAGTTTGTAAACTAATCAAAAACATCCCTAAATTATGACTATTACACTTCAGATTTAACCCCTTGTAAATAAACATGTCTTTATTTTTATGTGGTTACCATAAAGATGAAAGAAACCATGTCTAGTCAGGGAAGAAACCATTATAAATCCTGTATCATATTAACACTACATAATGGTGTTATTTTTTACTACAAAAAGAGGAACTCAATTTTTATAAATTTCTTGATTTTTAAAAATCATCATTAGTCTCTAAAGGTACAGGTCAGATGTTATTGTCCCCATTATAAGTAGAAAAACATCAGCACATAGGTTAAATAATTTTTTCCAAAAGATGAAAGCCCTGTAATTAATATCTTTATATTCTAAAACAAAAATCACTTACTAAAAACAATTAATCAGTATATATTATATACAGGAAACTAAACATTATTTTTTAATAGAAGGAAGGTCCTAAAAGATCTTCCATTAACTAATCAATCCATCTCAGTTTCCTGAACACGGGACAAGCATGAATGTCTGAAGGAACATTTCCTAGAAATTATTATCTTGCCTACTCTGTTGATAATTTTTTTTAACTTATTTTTCAATCTTAATATCTTTTATTTCCTTTTCTCGCTACCGGCCCTGGCTAGAATCAAGTGTAATATTCAATGAAATGGCAAGAGGGATACCCTCGTTTTGATTTTTTATTTTTGTGTTATTTTTAGGTGGAGATAGAATTATATTTTTATGCATTTGACACCACAAAATTGGTAATACTATAAAATAGTTCAGTGTTTTACAAATTATTGTTCTATATTACTTTGGATTGGGGTGGGACAAGTCTTTATTGTTAAATAAGCAGGAAATAGCAACATTTGATGCTATACTAAACTTTACATTTTATTTTTGGCATACTGATAAAAATTAAGATCCCCTCACTTTTAAAATAACTCCTGCCTCTTCATTCTTTTTTTTTTTTTTTTTAAGATTTACTTATTTATTCATAATAGAGAGAGAGAGAGAGAGAGAGAGAGAGAGAGGCAGAGACACAGGCAGAGCTCCATGCCAGGAGCCCGACATGGGACTCGATCCTGGGACTCCAAGATCGCGCCCTGGGCGATAGGCAGGCGCCAAACCGCTGAGCCACCCAGGGATCCCGCCCTCATTCTGTCTTTCAAATCAAGCAATGAAAGGAGCATTCAAGGTATCCAAAATTAGGTATGGTCTTAAACGTGTTACTTCTGTAGATGTCCTATATCAAGTTGACAAAGTTTCAATTTATTCCCATTTTGTTAAGTGTTTTATCATGAAAAAGTACTGGATTTTTCCAAACGCTTTTTCTCTGTCTGTTGATAACATATTTTTTGTCTTTTATTCCATTATTATTACACTTATTATATACAATTAGTTGATTAATTTTTAGATGTTAAACTTTGTATTTCTTAGATAAGTCTCACTTGGTCATGTTATATCATCCTTTCTATATGCATCTTGGTTTGGTTCACCTTTCTTTTGAGGATTTTATATCAATAGTCATGAAAATAGGGATCCCTGGGTGGCGCAGTGGTTTGGCGCTTGCCTTTGGCCCAGGGCGCGATCCTGGAGACGCGGGATCGAGTCCCACATCGGGCTCCTGGTGCATGGAGCCTGCTTCTCCCTCTGCTTGTGTCTCTGCCTCTCTCTCTCTCTCTCTGTTACTATCATAAATAAATAAAAATTAAAAAAAAAAATTAAAAAAAAAAATAGTCATGAAAATATTTTATTATAATTCTCTTTCCTTGTAATGTTTTTGTGTGGTTTTCATTGGGTAATACCGGCCTCATAGAATGAACTGTGAAATATCACCTTTTATTAAAGAATTTGTGAAAAACTGGTATTTTTCTTTAAATGTCTGGTTAAAATTCACTAGTGA
The DNA here is from genome assembly GCF_048418805.1 of Vulpes vulpes. Taxonomy (NCBI): domain Eukaryota; kingdom Metazoa; phylum Chordata; class Mammalia; order Carnivora; family Canidae; genus Vulpes; species Vulpes vulpes. Next base: position 75,593,902 of record NC_132785.1, read on the forward strand.
AATCATCTGGGTCTGGGCTTTTCTTGGTGGGATTTTATTTAAATACTAACGCATTTTTTTTTCACTAGTTGTAGGTCTTTCAGGTTTTCTATTTCTTTTTGAATCAATTCCATTGCTTTGTGTCTTTATAAAAACATATTAATTTTATATATTAAATTTGTTGCCATCCAATTGGTCATAGTATTCTCTTAGAATCCTTACAATTTCTGTAAGGTTGGTAGTAATATTCCTTTTTAATTCCTGAATTTGGTTAATTCCTCAATCTTTTTACTTAGTCAGTATGACTAAATATTAGTATTCTTGATCTTTTGAGTGAACTGACTTCCAGTTCTGTTGGTTTTCTCCATTTTTAAAATCTTTCTTCCATTTATTTTGCTATAATATTTATTATCTCCTTTAACCTACTTGCTTTGGGTTTAATTTGCTCTTCTTTTTCTAGTTTAAGGTGGAAGCTCAGGCAATTGATGTGATATCATTCTTCCTTTAAGTCTATAACTATAAATTTTCCTCTGAGTGCTTGGTTACCTGCATTCCCTAAGTTATGGTATGTCATAACTTTCTATAAGCACTGATTATTTGGGGCTGTGTTCATTAATTTCCACATATTTGTGAATTACAAATTTCCTTGTTATGATTTCCTCATTTAATTCTAGATTAGAGCACATAATTTGAATGACTTCTGATACTTTCATTCTTTCTCAAAACATCTATGTTTTTAACATTCCCATTGTAAACAGATCAAACAAACACGTGGAGAAAGAAATATAAGCAAATTCCTTAGGGACAATCATTACTGAAAATAAAGCAGAATAGGTACCAACACCAGTTACTTCCATCTGAAACTCTTAAAAAAACAAAAACAAAAACCTTTCTTTTTTCAGCTGTGACTAAATCAATAACTCAACACCTAAGAAAGAATTCAGGTGTTCAAATTCTTCTAAACTCTATCAAAGTACCCAAAGTATAAAACAGTGAATTATTTTTAATTACCAATAGATAACTCAATCTTGAGACACGGATTTCCAATTCTTTACTGTCTTTTAAAATTACAAGATCTAATCCTGGCTTTATCCAGAATTCTGAATTCTTGATAAAGATCAGAATGCTCCTTTCATTGCTTGATTTGAAAGACAGAATGAAGAGGCAGGGACTTATTTTAAAAGTGAGGGGATCCTAATTTTTATCAGTATGCCAAAAATAAAATGTAAAGTTTAGTATAGCATCAAATGTTGCTATTTCCTGTTTATTTAACAATAAAGACTTGTCCCACCCCAATCCAAAGTAATATAGAACAATAATTTGTAAAACACTGAACTATTTTATAGTATTACCAATTTTGTGGTGTCAAATGCATAAAAATATAATTCTATCTCTACCTAAAAATAACACATGTATCTCAAAAAATAAGAATTAAGTCAGGTATATTTTTAGAATAAAAAATGTGATTCAGCTCTTGGAAAGCATGGCAAATTTAGTCTTTTGATATAAGTTTTATAAGTTCAAATAGTTCCTTTGTATATTCCAAGAATTATTTTGGAGGAAAAAAACACTGATTGGCAGATACTCACCTCAAAAATAAAAAGTATAGCATCCAATTCCTCCCTTTGAGACTTGTGACCTAAAACATTTTCAGAAAAATATTTTAAATATTATCATTTTGTCCTCCCTGTTAACCACTTAAAAAAGCTTAAAATATTTCAAACACTATTTTCTCAGTGACTCTTGAATACAATGTTTAAAGCATATTCTGTTCAATGTACAGACAATATTATAGCATCCCTCCCTATTCTTTTCAATAATTAAATTTAGATTGTACATGTTTATGTCTAAAAACAACATACTGTGAAGGAGCACTTGGGTGGCTCAGCCAGTAAAAAGTGTCTGCCTTCAGCTCAGGTCATGATCTCAGGGTCCTGGGATGAGACCCACTGCTGGCTCTCTGCTCAGTGAGGAGTCTGCTTCTCCCTCCCCTTCTGCGCCTCCCTCCACTCATGCATGAGGCACACTCTCTTTCTCAAATAAATAAAAATCTTCAAAGCAAAAAAGTAAACAGGTAAATAAACCTGACCAGGCAAAAAGCAAATCTTCCAAGCCTTCTCAAAACAATGAAGACAGTATTACTAACCCATACTTTGAGAGGGTATCTAAAAGACATTTAACAAAAAGAAGTGAAATAGTACTAAAATTCCAATGCCCGAGGTCTACTTTTAAGTGAATACTTATGACAATTATTTGAAACACCAACACAAGTCAGAACCAATTTTAACATCTTACCTTTCTGTTTAAGACTGGCTTCAATAGTCACAAAATTCTCGAAGAACACATAATATATATGTGAAAAATGTTGGTCAAAAAACTGTTTAAGATCGATAGACTCTGCGTTCTCTGAAAAGGAAATGAAAACGATTTTTAGTGATTACATAAATGTTAAATCATGTTCAGCAAATAGTCATAGTGGTGAGTTTCCTTCAAAAAAAATTAAGAACTGCTCCTAAATTCCATTAAAATATTTGAGATGTGTATTTATTTATATCCTTGTTCTCACAACTTTAGTTTTTAAAGATTTTAGTTTTAATTTTAAAAACAGGTTAAGGGGTGTTTGGGTGGCTCATTCAGTTAAGCCCCTCCTCTGCCTTCAGCTCAAGTCATGATCCCAGAGTCCTGGGATCAAGTGCCTCAACAGACTGCCTGCTTAGCAGCTTGTCCCTCTCCCTCTGCCCCTTCCCCTCATTCGTGCTCTCTCTGGCTCTGCTCTCTCTCTCAAATAAATAAATAATTTTTTAAAAATAAGTTAGATCAGGTTATCATAATCTTTGTTTCCTTAAAAAAAAAATGTCTCAGAGAGATTTATTCAAAACTTATTTTGAATATTTAACCAAATCAAGGAAAGAAGTTTTAGTTCCAATTCACAGCTATGCTTCTCAAGTTATCCCCAAAACAGTTTAAAATCAGTATTTCTTTTTTTTAAGTGTGTGTGTGGTTTTTTTTTTTTTTTTAAGATTTTATTCATTCATGAGAGATAGAGAGCAAGAGAGAGGCAGAGACACAGGGAGAGGGTGAAGCAGGCTCCATGGAAGGAGCCCAAAGTAGAACTCGATCCCGGGTCTCCAGGATCAGGCCCTGGGTTGAAGGCGGCGCTAAACCACCGAACCACCCGGGCTGCCCCTAAAATCAGTATTTCTAAAAGAAATTATATCTTTTCTAAAAGAAATTATATCTTATCTAAAATACATTTATTCAGTAAATAGGTACCTAACAACAGACTTATAAGTAAGCATTTAAGTATTACAAAGCTTAAATAGAGATAACATTGCTTTAAAAGAATTGTCAGTATAGTCCAGGGCACACAAAAACCAAACATAGTATGCACATTAGAAAGTGTTGGGTACTGAAAGTGAAGTAACAAAGTATAATGACAACTTAGAAACACAAAATTACTTTCAAAGCTAAAAGAAAGGTGAAGGTAGAGAAAGAAGGAAAACTTAACAGAGAATTTATTATTTGAAAAGACTTTTATAAGGACAGGACTGACTTTGAACATGAAGCAGTGAAAGGCATTCTATGCATAAGACAAAAAAACGATGACAGGATGCAGAAAAATAATTCAAATAATTCATTTTAGCTAGAGTTTAAACATTTTGATAAAAATAAAATTGAAAAAAAATAGCCTCGAAGTATGTTTAAAATGTCTGAATGCAAACTAGGAGACATGAATTTATTATTCAAAGCAATGCAGACGTGTGTGTGTGTGTGTGTGTGTGTGTGTATAATGCAGTATCCATTATGCATTTTGTTGTTTGGTTTATTTTCAGGGAGATTGAGAAGGTTGAAGAAAAAGGGGAATAGATAACTTTTAATATATACTTCATATTATTTAACTTTGTTTGCAAAAAGGTCATATTTCTTTTATAACAAAATAAATTTGAAAAAAGCACTGAGAAACAAAAATTTTTGAAGCTGGGAGTAAAATGAAGAATTAAACTATTGTAATGAAATTCAAATTAACGGTAAGTATCAGTATCAGTTCATTTCTTGAAATGCTCTTAAGGCTCAATAGAAGATTTCAGAATAAAGTTAAATAGTAACAACATACAGAGAGCACTTCAAATTCTCTTTCATGTATTATCTTACTCTATGAATAATCGTAATAATTTTATAGTGACATTCTGTCTATGGAATTTCCCAAGACTGTTTTTCCATTTGTTCTGCCCTCCAGAAGAAAGGGACAGATGCTGTCTCCTCTCTAGTCCCTTGAATTCTATACATTTCTATCTTACAGAAGTAACTATGTTTTACATGTTTTCTTGTCTTCTTTCCAGAACTAGTCTATAGCTTTTTTATAAGATAACAGTGTCCACCTTAGTATTCCCAAAACCTAACACAGCACTCAGCACATAGGTACTGAACTGTGTTGTACTATTGATAAAATAAGTTACTTTAACGTTGTTAGATTCATTTATTAGCTTTTAAGTTTTTATATTAGAAAAGACTGCATAACCTTCTGACAGGCAAAATATTGCTTCATCTAGATTGGAATTAGAACACCCAGATTCCACTCTTATCAGTAACACTACCTGTGTGACTTTTCACAGAACTAGAAAAACATAATGGGTAACACAAACTAAATGTTTCCTATAGACACTCTTGTAAGTGATTTACAGAAATTCCTATAATTCTCATAATGACACTATGAAATAAATACTATAATCATCCCTATTTCATAGATGAGGAAACAGGCACAGAGAGTTTAAGTAGCTATTAAGAAGCAGAGACAAGGATTTAAACCTTACAGCCTCCAGGGTAAGAGGAATACAGCACTAGTAATTTAATCTGCCTATGAGAAGATATGAATAGTCATGAAATATTAAACATATTTTATAGACTTTCCAAATAAAAACACATACAACTGAGAAAAACAGGAAGAGTATTCTATTTTTCCCACACAGTAGTTTAGAGTAACAAAGACTATGAAATTAGAATAGGCTACTATAACTGGCTCTACATTTCCTGAAATTAAGGTTTCAAACGTAACTAATGTTCCAGAGGAAAGAAGAAAATGAGAGAACAATAACAAATCAAAACAAAACAAAAGCAAACATGAATCAACTCAAGATTTTACAACCTAATTTAGGAGCCAAAACAGTCTCTCTTCATTTCCTTCTCACACAGCATGTTAGGAAAGGCAGAAACTACATACTTGCTAATAAAAAATATGGAATCAAAATTAGGCTAATTTCTTTTTGACTCTGCCTATTCATAATGGACTAATCAGCAAATAAAAACTCTATTACAAAATATTTTTGATCACCAATTTACAAAATTTACATGGTGGGGGGGATAGCAGGTAGGAAACAAAACAAAACAAAAATAGATAAAGAAGGACAGAGAGATTCAGAACACAAACAGATAAATTATAAATAATACACCATTAGGTTCCAAAAAAGGAGGAAGGGGTATACAGGAAAGGGAGAAGAAATTGAGAAATAGGAGGAAGAGAAAAAAGGACAAAGAGAGAAAACTGAGAAGTTAGAACACAAAACTGAAGCTATTACTCAAAAGTAACACAGAGAACAAGACGGAAAATATAAAGATAAGAATAACAAACTACCTAAGAAGCTCCAAGAAGAAAATGTAAACAAATTAAAAAATATCTAAGAACTATACAAAATATCTAGACTAAAAATGGCATATTGAGTCCCAAGCAGGACAAACACAAATCTACACATGAACACATTCCAACACCAAAGCCAAAATGGAAATATTAAAACAACAAAAATCACCTACATAAGAATATCAAAACTAACAGCAGACTTATCAGCCCAATAGAGGCAGAGGCAGGAAGACGATGCAACTTTAAATTGAAAGAAAGAAAAATAATAGTCAATCTAAAGTTCTATATTCAGCTAAAGTACTGTTCATGTTATTAAAAGAACATGAACTCTAACATCCTTAGAGTTTAACACTTGAAAAAACTCAAACTCAAAAAAATACAAGAGATTTCTTTTTTTTTTTTAATAAATTTTTATTTATTTATGATAGTCACACACACAGAGAGAGAGAGAGGCAGAGACACAAGCAGAGGGAGAAGCAGGCTCCATGCACCGGGAGCCCAACATGGGATTCAATCCCAGGTCTTCAGGATCGTGCCCTGGGCCAAAGGCAGGTGACAAACTGCTGTGCCGCCCAGGGATCCCTACAAGAGATTTCTGAAAGAAGAGAAACAAACTCATATAGGAGCAAGAAAAGCAAAAATGAGGAAGAAACTGGAAAATATATGGGTAAATCTAAACAAATACTGAATGTTTAAAAAAAAAACTATCAATGCAAAAGGTTACTAACCAGGAGGAAATAAAATAATAGGCAATAATGTCAAAGATGAAATGAATGCTAGAGAGATTATTTTAAGATCTTATTTTGGGGAGCCCCGGTGGCTCAGCAGTTTAGCGCCACCTTCAGGCCAGGGCCTGATCCTGGAGTCCAGGGATTAAGTCCCACATTGGGCTCCCTGCATGGAGCCTGCTTCTCCCTCTGCCTGTGTCTCTCAAAATGATTAAAGGGATAAAATAAATCATTTGGATATAACTAAAAATACCTATGCTGATTCCTTGATAGGCATCAAAGTAAATTAAGGCAAGAATTACAATTAAAGACAGTCAATGTATTTTAATAAAAGACTGTATTTATCAAGAGGCTTTAATTCCAAATTTACACTTAAAGTTTCAAAATATAAAAAACAAAGATCAGGGGATGCCTGGGTGGCTCAGTGGTTTAGCGCCTGCCTTCGGGCCAGGGCGTGATCCTGGAGTCCCGGGATCAAGTCCCACATGGGGCTCCCTGCATGGAGCCTGCTTCTCCCTCAGCCTGTGTCTCTGTTTCTCTCTGTGTGTGTCTCTCATGAATATATAAATAAAATCTTTAAAAAAAGAAAAAAAAAGCAAAGACCAATAAATTTCTAAGGAGAAACAAACCCACTAATTGCATGGTAGATTTATACATCTGTTCCCCATTTAACAGAAGTAAAACTAATCAGAAGATTTGAACAACACAATTAGTACTTTACAAATAAAACTATAAATCCAATAGAAAATAAATCGCTTTGCAAAAGTGGGATATTTACAAAAACTAAATAAGGACACAAACAGAAAAGTACAAAGAGTAACATAGCACAAACTATTTTCTCTGACCAAAAGGAAATAAAATAAGCCTAGGGAATCCCTGGGTAGCTCAGCGGTTTAGCCCCGTCTTTGGCCCAGGGCATGGGATCAAGTCCCACATCGGACTCCCTGCATGGAGCCTGCTTCTCCCTCTGCCTCTCCCTCCCTCTCTCTCTCTCTCTTTCTCTGTCTCTCGTGAATAAATAAAATCCTAAAAAAAAAAAAAAAAATTAAGCCTGAATAACGAAAGCTAATCCCCACTTAAAGGAGGAATATCATAGAAAGGAATACAGATAAAAGTCTGAGGCACTCACAAAGGCCAAAGAGTGCCTATTCCCACAAACCAGACTAGAAAAACTCATATTTCATATAGCAATTAACCCCAGACTGAACACTACTTTAAAGCCATCCAATATATCAGAAAAACAAGATACATAAGGAGCAAATTGTTTCCAATAACTGAATCCCAGAACAGGAAAAGAGCTGAAGAAATGTATAGGTATACAAAATATCCAGGATCCAAAAAGGTAAAATTCACAATGCCTTATATATAACTGACAATTATCTGTCATGCAAAGCAGGAAAACCTAATTCGTAATGAAGAGAATCATTAAATCAGATTATTAAAAAATTTTATTTATTTATTTATGAGAGGCACAGAGAGAGAGGCAGAGACATAGGCAGAGGGAGAAGCAGGCTTCCTGCACAGAGCCCAATAAGCGACTCAATCCTGGGACTCCGGGATCATGCCCTGAGCCAATGGCAGACACTCAACCACTGAGCCACCCAGGCGTCCCCATTGAATCAGATTTAAGCTGGATTTTAACAAGATGCTAAAATGAGCAGAAAGGGGCATTAAAATAGTTGTTCTAACTGTATTCCATATATCCAAACAGTTGAGAATGGAAGGCATAAAAAAAAGAATCCAAATTAAACTTCTATAGATAAAAACTTCAATGTATATGGTATAAAGTAAACCAGCTGGAATTAAGCCATATAAATAAACTACCCAAAAGAAACACAGCAGAGAAACGATAATCCAAAAAATTGAAAAGCACATTAATAAACAGTTGCAAATACTCTAAATATAGGAGTAACTGAAAACTCCAAGGAGGAGAGGCAGAAGAATATTTGGAGAAATAATGGCTGAAAATCTTCAAGTTTGATGCAAATCACAAATCCACATATGCATGAAGCTCAAAAAACTCCAAAAACAAGAAACATGAAGAAAAATTCACCATTCACCATGGTACATAATAATTAAATTGATCAAAACAGTAAGAAAATCTTAAAAGCAGCTACAAGGAAAAAAAGTTACATAGTAACTAACATCAAGATGACATCAGTTTTTCAACACAAACTATGCAAATAAAAACAATATGTATCTTTAAAAACCTGTCCAGCTGAATTCTATATCCAGTGAAAATCTTTCAAAAACAAAGGCAAAATAAAACCATTTTCAGACAGAAAAGCTGAAAGAATCCATCAGCAGCAGACTCACTAGTAGAAATGACAGTCTAAAAAAAAAAAAAAAGAAATGATAGTCTTTCAGGCAGAAGGAAATATTATCAGACAGAAATATAGAACTGAAAATAGTAACAACAGGATAAAATGCTTAAGCTTTTTAAAATTATTTTTCCAATCTTTTCCAAAGATAATTGTTCAAACAAAAATAGTTAGCAATGCATTATGGGTTTATAATTTTGTAAAAGTAAAATGCATGAAAATAAAGTATATAGTGAAAAGGGAAAAAATAAAAGCCCACTATTATAACTCCTACACAAGAAGTTGTGTATTCACACTTTAAAGGTAAACTTTAATATGTTAAAGATGTATACTATAAAAACTAAAGCAATTATTAAAACAAAACAGAAAAGGTACTGGCAATGGCCAAAAAAGAAAATATAAATTCACAAAAAAATATTTGATGGATCCAAATGAAGACAGAAAAAGAGAAACAATGATCAACTGGGATAAGTAGATAACAAAGGATAGCAGACTCTAATCTAGCTATATCAATAATCACATTAAATAAAAATGATTCCCCCAAAATGTCAGACTCTCAGATCAGATAAAAAAAAAAACCCGAAGCATAAAAATTGTACACTTAAAATATATGCAATTTACTATATATCAGTTATGCCCTCAACAAACCTACTTTAAAAATTATATAGGTTCAAGACAATTTCCATTCATTCTCATTCCATTATGCTTTCTGTAGTGAAGGGAGGAAAGGGAATGGAATTTCAAAAATGGAGTAATATTTAGGAAATGCCATAATCCACAGAATGTTTCCTTAATACCTAAACCTATGACCATGTGTGTCCACAGAAACCTGTTGCACATGTGAATATATGCTTCACAAAAATAAAAATTTAATCTCTGAAAGCACTCATAACAAATTTACGAAGGAATTTAAAGCAACATAAAAATCCCAAAATGACCATTTTTAAATGTTTTCACAAATGCAGTCAAGTGACCCAACACTAACCAAAAATTTCAATGAGAAATAGGGACTCCCAGAAAATAATCATTAAAGCTGATTTTCATTTTTATATAATGAACCAATATTAAAGTAAATAAAAGTGGCAACCTCATTCTTGTATTTTACCATGTAGCAGGCACGCAAGCCAATTTCCCTATTTATAAGGTGATTTTCAAAATATAAAGTGATTTAATTCAAAATAAATCTAGGGACCTTTTTCCTGTACAAACGCTTAAGATGTTTGTTCTTTTCTTCACACTTTTTTCTTCTCACTTCACTATAAAAAGCAGATATAAATAACATATGTCCTGAAGAAACTATACTTAAAACCTACTAAAATTTCAAAGCAAGCATAATAGTTTTAAGATATGTAGCTAGCTTATCTCCTAATCAAACTGATGTTTCAAGATAACTGCAGAAAAGCTCCTGACATGTGATTCTGGCTACAACTGATAGCAAGATAATAACTTCTAGAACTAAAAAGAGAAAACACTAAAGGAAGCATTAGGAAGTGACCATAACCTCAAAATAATTATTTCTAAGTCTCATTCAACTCTATAAAGTAAAATACTATAAAGATTATTCTCCTGCCTTCAAGGATTCCACAATGAGCATTGAGAAAATGAGACATACTGAAAAAGAATCTAATTTACACAGATACAATGCCTCATTTAAGAACAAAAGCAATTCTGTTTTATCAAACACTATACTATAAGCTAAGTGCGTGTAAAACAAAAGCAATTATAATCACTTATGTTTACTTAATATTTTACATTTGTGGAGATAACACTTTTACAGTTACACATACATTCTCTTACTCATTCTCTACAAATATGTTTTTGAAACAAGTATATTAACTCCATTTTATAAAGAAACTAAGTCTGCGTAAGGTTAGGGAACTTGCTCAGGTCACCCTAAACTACTAAATGGCTCCAAATCAGCTATTCTGTGCCCTCAATCAACAACACCTAGAATAGTTATGCTTCAAGCAATAGGCCACAGCCTAAAATAATCTTCTAACCATTTTAAATAAAACTCATTCTAAAAGAATGGTATTTTCAAAGAATTATTTGAAAGCTACACAGAGACTGCGGTGGATTATTTGAAGATTCAGAACAAATAAGTAGTCAAAGATACCAAGAATTCAGAGGATTTAGTTCACTTGTATGCATACTGCCCTAAAGTCTCTCTCCTTATATTGGCTGAATATATCCTCTTTCACTTCATCACTTAAAATTTTACTCATTAAATTCATTTGTGGAAGCAAACCATTCCAATACATAGTGTAAGGAGTTAAACACCATTCAATTGGTACAAGCTGCTCTCCTTGTAACACATAGCAAAGAATTCTGATATAGTTATGAAAACATGGAGGAAAGAAGGTAATATTTATTGAACATCCATTGTTTTCTTTTTTTTTTTTTAAGATGTTATTTATTTATTCATGAGAGACACAGGGAGAGGGAGAAGCGGGCTCCTCTTAGGGAGCCTGATGTGGGACTCCATCCCAGAACTCTGGGATCACACCCTGAGCCAAAGGCAGACGCTCAACCGCTGAGCCACCCAGGCATCCCTAGTTTTCTTAATTCTTATAGAAACTTTAACGGGTAAGTCCCTAATAGGTTTCATCTTCCCTCTTTACTCAGCTTATTAAAAAAATAAAAACTAAACTAAAAAGATTCAAGGAAACCAAGACAAAACCAAGCTGGTGTAAGTGTAAGATAAAAATTCTATGTTACTCTATGCCATTGGCTGTTATGTTAAAATTTAGAGCTAAACACAACAGTGGACGGTAAAGTATAAGAAAAATTATTGGGAGAATGTTAGCAACAGTAGCCAATTAAAACTTCAATGTGATCAGAAAATGGGGTAAGCACTCCCTTTTCTTTATTCCTCTACGCTTTTCCATCTCCATTACGAACTTCTCTTCCTCTGTACCCTTCCTTTAAAATGTAGAGGTCTATCAGGAATATATCCTCTTCCAAAGCCTTCATTAAATACTGCAAAGCTGAACTCTATCTACATACAAATATCTCTGAAATCTATAGCTTCATGCCGTCTCCTGAGAATCAAGCTTATAAACTACCTAATTACAACTCCACAAGTATCTCACACTCAACTTGCCCCCAAAGTAAATTCACCTCTCATCTTCTCTAGTGCTTGTATTCCCTATGTTGGTAGTAAAATCTATCTCTCAAGCTTGACAGTCTTCTCAGATTCATTCCTCCCTCTTACTAACTCTCCCCACTCATCCCACTGCCTACCCCTCAACAAATCATTTATTTTCTTACCAAGTTTACCTTCCTAAATACTGCAATACATTTCTTTCTCTCTATCCTCCACCCCTCCCCCATTTAGTTTTATACTTCATGGTCTCTTGCCTGAATTTAATTAGTAGTCTTCTACCTACTATCTCTCACACCATTCTAGCCTTTTTATCCATCCTCCAAATTTTACTACCAGAATAGTTTAACTGAACTTAATTCCAACCGTCTGTATCATTGATCTGCTTAAAATAATTCCAGTTTCCAACTGCAAACAATATAAAGCCCAGGCTCAAATTACATACAAACCTATTTTTTTCATCCCTAACTTATGACACAGTAAATAAACCAATTATGGCACTAAATAAAGATGCATCCATACAACTGAATAGAAAGCCATTAAAAATACTCATTAAAAAAATTATTTCATGAAATGAAAAAAGTTGGTAAGAATTTATAGTGTAACAAACAAAAACCAGAAATAGACTTTTAGAAACAGAGAACAAACTGGTGTTTGCCAGAGGGGAGGAGGGTGGGAGCAATGGGTGAAATAGTGAAGGGGATAAGGAGATACACACTTCGAGCCATAAAATAAATAAGTCACCAGGATGAATAGTATAGGAAATAAACTCAGTAATAATTTCATACAGTGACAAATGATAATTACATTGATCATGGTGAACATTTTGTAATGTATATAGTTGTCAAAGCATTATTTTGTACACTTGAAACTAATACCGTATGTCAACTATATCTCAATATGAAATAAAAATTAAAAGAACAAAGTATAGGTTAAAAAGTAGGTTAGAAGTAGGTAATTATCAGTGAATTTGCAGAATGAGGCAATCCAAAAATCTTCTCCTCCATAAAAGCAATGAAAACAAAACCCAAAACAGTAAAAAAACAAAACAACCCCACACTTTTAAAAACCTAGAAATTAACCAAAGGATTGTAACAATCAGGGACATTTGCTCAAGAAAAATAGATAAACCTTAATAAGAACAGTGAGCTTTGTGTCATTTCAAACTTACCCTATTCCCATCTTCTTCGTAGCCTTGAAAACCAACAGTCCACAATCACAGTTGAAAACCACTTATCAGTCATTGGAGAAGTCAGAACAGGAATGGAGTTCTTTCAAACCTTCATTTTAAGAGACTGATCATTATTTATCTAGCTTCTCCCTGGAAAATCCCACTTGCAAAGTTGTCTTTATTTGACTTAATTCAGAGCCCAGACAAGGCAACAACCTCTTCCCTGGGAACATTTGTGGAAAAAAAAATCAGTGGCAACTGTTTAATACCACAGCTGCCAAGGCAGTGATCACTGATGAAGCAAACAAGCTAACCAAAACCAAATAACAATTAAAAAAAAAAAAAAAAAAAGTTGGAGAATGAGCTATCCACAGGGAACTTTGAAATAGTCTGACAAATTAATGGGAATACAGAAGGACATGTGCATGCATTAGGGCTGCAAATATGTTCTGGAGAAACAAAAGGATGACCTAAATTTTCACCTCTGGCTGACCTTGAGACTCTACACAAGGACATGAAGACTAAAACAGAAGTGTAAACTGTCTGGTTTAATATTGATAGTATCCCCAATACACAAAGCCCCTTGGCAAAGATGAGGAAACTTACTGATCTAGGCTTTTAAGAAGCCTGTGTTCAGTCATTAGCAGACCACAAACAAACAAGCAAAGTCAGTGGTCATGAAGGAGGAAAATACAAACTGCACATAGTTCAGTAAAGTCATTAAAGAAGCACACAATAGGGCACCTGAATGGCTCGGTCAGTTGAGCGTCCAACTCTTGGTTTTTGTCTTGGGTCATGATCTCAAGGTCATGAGATCAAGCCCTGCATCAGGCTCTGCTCAGCAGGGAGTCTGCTTGAGATTCTTTCCTTCTGCTCCTCCCCCCCAACTCGTGTACACACTATCTCTTTAAAACAAACAAACCTTCAAAACACACACACAGCAACAATAACAAACACAAACAACAAACAACCCCAGAGAGGAGGGAGAAACTGGTTTCCCAAGTCACTATATTATTTAAAATGTCAAGTTATCAACAAAAATTGAAAGACACAGAAAAAGTATGTCCTATATACAAAGTACAGTCAACAGAAACTCTCCTTGAGGAAGTACAAAGATTAGATTTACTAAACAGATGGTACCAACTACTTAGGCATGATCATAAAGGAATCTGTATCTAAAGTACTAAAAGAGCAACCCAATCCAAAATACGTTAAAAAAAACAATTCACGGGCAGCCCCGGTAGCACAGCGGTTTAGCGCTGCCTGCAGCCCAAGCTGTGATCCTGGAGTCCCAGGATTGAGTCCCACATCAGGGCCCCTGCATGGAGCCTGCTTCTCCCTCTGCCTGTGTCTCCATGAATAAATAAATAAAATCTTAAAAAAAAAAATTGTTTTCTTTAAAAAAAAAATTCACCACAAAATCAATATCATAAGTCAATCAATATGATATGCCATATCAATAAGAGAAAGGATAAAAGCCATATCATTTCAGAAATGCAGAAAAAGCACTTGATAAAGTGCAACATCCATTTATGGGGGGAAAAAAAAGTCAACAAAGTTTAGAGAGAACATAACTTAATAAAGGCCTTGTATGGAAAACCCACAGCAAAACTCATACTCAATGGGGAAAAACAGAGATTTTCCCCTAAGGTCAAGAAAAAGACAAGGATGTCCACTCTCACCACTTTCAACATAGTACTAGAATTCCCAGCCACAGCAATCAGACAACAAAAAGAAATAAAAGGCATCCAACTGGCAAGGAAGAGGTAAAATTTTCACTACTGGCAGAAAACATGATGCTAAATACAGAAAACCTTAAAGACTCCACCAAAAAAACTACTGGAATTGATAAATGAGTTCAATAAGGTCACAGGATAGAAAATCAATATACAAAAAAATCTATCACATTTCTATAAACTAATAATGGAGCAGCACAAAGAAAAATTAAGAAAAACAATCGCACTTACACCGCACCAAGAATAAATCACCTAGAAATAAATGTAACCAAAGAGATGAAAAGTACACTAAAAACCATGAAACAATGAGGAAAGAAACTGAAGCTGACACAAAGAAATGGAAAGACATTCCATGCTAATGGATGAGAAGAATAAATATTGTTAAAATGTCTATACTACTTAAAGCAGTCTACAGATTTAATGTATTCCCGATCAAAATACCAACAGCATTTTTCACAGAACTAGAACAATTAATTCTATAATTTGTATGGAACCACAAAAAAAAAAAAAAAAAAAAAAAAAAAAAAAAAAAAAACAACTCTGAATGGCCAAAGCAATTGAAAAAGAAAAACCTGGAGGTAGGTATCACAATTCCAGACTTTGAGTTATATTACAAAGCTGTAGTGATCAAAACAGTATGGTATTAGAACAAGAAAAAGACACATAGTCAATGGAATAGAATAGAAAGCCCAAAAATAATCCACAATTGTATGGCCAATTAATCTTCAACAAAGAAAAAAGAATATGCAATAAGAAAAATCTTTCCAACAAACGGTGATGGGAAAACTGAACAGCTACATACAAAGAAATGAAACTAGACATTTTCTTACACCATACACAAAAATAAACTCAAAATGGATTAAACACCTAAACGTGAGACCACGTTTATGGAAAAATCCTTGATGAAAGCACAGGCAGCAATTTCTCTGACGCTGGTCATAGCAACATCTTTCTAGATGTATCTCCTGAGGCAAGTGAAAGTAAAGCAAAAATAAACTATTGGGACCACATCAAAATAAAAAGCTTTTGCACAGCAAAGGAAACAACCAACAAACCAAAAGACAACCTGCTAAATGGGAGAAGATATTCACAAATGACATTTTCAATAAATGGTTAGTATACAAAATATATAAAGAACCTACACAACTCAACACGGAAAAAAAAAAAAAACCCCAACTGAAAACTGGACCGAAGACATGAATAGGTATTTCTCCAAAGACATATAAATGGCCCTCAGATACATGAAAAGATGCTTAACATCATTCATCATCAGGAAAATACAAATCAAAACCCCCATGGAGGGATCCCTGGGTGGCGCAGCGGTTTGGCGCCTGCCTTTGGCCCAGGGCACGATCCTGGAGACCCGGGATCGAATCCCACGTCGGGCTCCCGGTGCATGCAGCCTGCTTCTCCCTCTGCCTGTGTCTCTGCCTCTCTCTCTCTCTGTGACTATCATAAATAAATAAATAAATAAATAACCCATGGATATCACCTCACACCTCTTTGAATGGCTAAAACAAAAAACTTAAGAAATAATAAGTGTTTGGCAAGGATGTAGAGAAAAAGTACTGTGCACTGTCGGTAGGAATGTAAATTGAGGCAGCACCTGTGGAAGACCATATGGAGGTTCCTTAAAAAATTTAAAAATGGACCTTGCCTATAATCTGAGAATCGCAAGACAAAGAATTTTGGAAAGCACCGAGAGAAGCAACACTTCACAAGAAGCCCCAATAAGAAAAAGATCAGATTTCTCATTAGAAAATATGGTGGCCAGAAGGCACTGAGATGACACTGTACACGAACTCAAAGAAAAAAGCTAGGAACCAAGAATTCTATATCTAGCAAAGTTTAATTAAAGAGAATTTAAGACATCTCCAAGTACATAAAAACTGAGAATTCATTACTAGCAGAACTGCCCTCTAAAAATTATTAAAGGAAGTCCATTAGGCTGAAATGAAAGTATTCTAGATTAACTCAACTCCACGGAGAAAAAAAATATCTTGACATGTAAAATGAAAACACAACATTTATGGCATTCAGTTAAAGCAGTGCTAAGAGGAAAATTTACACCTTTAAATGCCTAAAATGCCTAAATGGAAGTAAAGATCTCAAAATCAATAACTTAGTGTTCCACCTTAAGAAACTAGAAAACAAAAAATAAAAGCACATTAATTCTGAAGTATGCAGGAAAAAAAATAGAAACAATGAAAATAAGAGTGAGGATAGTTGAAATAGAGAAGAAAAAAACAACACAAAAACATCAATGAAACCAAAACTGGTTCTTTAAAAAGAAAAAAAATCAACAAATAGAAACCTTTAGTCAGACTGTCCAAGATAAGAAGAGATAAGATTAAAATTACTAATCTGGATTGGAAAAAAGGACATTACTACCAATCTTACAGAAATAAATACCATAAGGCAATATTATGAGCAGCTGTATGCTAGCAAATAACATAACCTATAAGAAATGAACAAATTCCTAGAAAACATAAAATATCAATTCAAGAAGAAAAAAACTGAGATCTTTAAGAAGTAAAAACACTGATTTAGTAATAAGGAAAACTGACCTTAAAGAAAAGCCCAGAAACAAATGGTTTCATAGTGAATCCTATCAAATCCTTCCAAAAAAGAACACTTCCAACACACTCTATGAAGTCAATATTACCCTCATTCCAAAATCAAAGACATTACAAGAAAAACATCTCTTATTAATATAGACACAAAAATTCTGAATACCATAAAACTGACTATGGCAATATATAAAAAGTACTATATACCATGACCAAGTGAGTTTTATCCTAGAATGCAAGATCAGTTCAACACAGGAAAATCAATCACTGCAATATACCACAGTAATATAGGTCAAAAACCACATAATTGTCTCAATAGACACAGATAAAGTGCTTGACAGGGTGCCTGGGTGGCTCAGTAGGTGAAATGTCTGCCTTCAGCTCGAGTCATGATCTCAGGGTCCTGGGATCGAGCCCCACATCAGGCTCTCTTTCTGCTCAGCAGGGAGTCTGCTTCTCCCTCTCCTGTACTCTCTCCTTCTCTCTCAAAATAAAAATAAAATCTTAAGAAAAAAAAAAGAAAAGAAAAAGTGCCTGACAAAATCCAACATCCTTTCATGACAAAACACTCAAAAAGTTAGGAATAGAAAGTAATTTCCTCAATCTGATAAAAGCCATCTATGAAAAATCCAAAGTTAACTTCATACTGACTGGTAAAAGACTGAAAGCTTTACCTCTAAAATCATAAACGAGACAAGGATGTCCCCTTTTGCTTACTGTTACTCAACACTGTACTGGAAATAGTAATCAAAGAGCTTAAGCTTTCATGAAAAAGAAATAAAAGTAAAAAAGCATTACATCTCTATTCACAAATGATATGATCTTGTACAAAAAAAATCCTAAGGAATCCACACACACAAAAATCTGTAAGAGCTAAGAAACAAATTCATCTAGGTTTCAACATATAAAATGAATATACAAAATCAACTGTATTTTCTATACACTAGCAATGAATAATCCACAAGTGAAAATAAGAAAACAATTGTTTACCACAGCATGAAAAGAATAAAACATTTGGAGATGAAAGAAATGTAAAATTTGTACACTAAAAAGTATGAAATATCACTGAGAGTCTAAAGACCTAGACAAACTGAAAGATACTCCTTGGTCACAGACAATAAGTAATATTGTTAAGACAGAAATACTCTCAAATATATCTAAAGATGCAATGAAATCTCATCAAAATACAAAGTGTCTTTTCACAGAACTTAACAAGTTGATCCTAAAATTCATAGGAAAACACAAGGAACCCAGACTAATCAAAACAATCTTGAAAAAGAACATCAAGCGCTACAAACTTCCAGTTGTAAAATAAATCATGGGGATGCCATGTATAGCATGGTGACTACAGCTAATAATACTGTGTTGTATATTTGGAAGTTGCTGAAAGGGCAGGGTAGATGTTAAAAGCTCTCTCCGGAAGAAAAAAAATTGTAATCATGCGTATGGTGACAGGTGTTAACTGGACTTACTGTGATGATCATTTCACAACATACACAAATAATGAACCATTATATTGTACACCTGAAACTAGTATGTGGATTATACCTTAATTTAAAAAGGAAAGTAGTAAGAGCAAAATTAGAGAACAGATGCTTTCAAATTTCTAAACTTACTATAAAGTTACAGTAATCAAGACAGTGTCTTACTGGGATAACAAACAGAAATGAATGGAATAGACCTGTCTAGAAATAAACTCTTACATTAATGGTCAATTTTCAACAAGAGTATTAAAACAACTCAATTGGGGGAAAATATGCTTTTCAACAAATGCGGCTAGGAACAACTATCCATGTGCACAAGAATGAGGTGGAACCACTATTCCATACCATACACAAAAATTAACTCAGAATGGACCAGAAGTCTAAATGTGTAACTAAATTTAAAAACTCTTAAACTCTATAACTAAATTTAAAAACTCTTAAGAAGAAAACATGATCTTGAACTAGTCAGTTATCTTGTACTAATGACACCAAAAGCACAAGCAACAAAAGAAAAACTAAACTGGATTTCGTCAAAACACAACTTTTTTGCTTCAAAAGATAATCTAGGGAAAATAAGACAGTTTACAGATAGGAGAAAATATCTGCAAATTAAACATTTCACAGGGAACTAGTATCCAGAATAAACAACTCTCAGAACTCAACTATAAAATAAAGCCTAACTCAATTTAAAAAGTAAAGGATTTGGGGGCACCTAGGTGACTCAGTTGGGTTAAGCGTCTGCTTTCAGCTCTGGTCATGATAGCAGGGTCCTGGGATTAAGCCCTGTCAGACTCCCTGCTCAACACGGAAGTCGGCTTCTCTCCTTCCTTCTGCAACTCCCTCCATTCGTGCACACTCGTGCTCATGCTCACTCATTCTAATAAATAAAATCTTTAGGAAAAAAAGGGAAAGAATTTGAACAGACTTTTCTCCAAACAAGATACACAAATGGCCAATAAACACCCGAGAAGATGCTCAACATCATTAGTCATCATGGAGAAGTAAATCAAAACCAAATGAATGCCTTAAACTAATGAGTAAGGAAAATAATGCTTCAACGTCATGCCCAAGTCCTCACTGTTAATACTACACAAATTTTTGAGGTCAACTTTTTCCCTAAGGTGACTTGCCTACTTTGCAAGAGGCCTGGGAGTCACCATCTGCCTGTCTTCCCCTAACACTGAAAGAGTAGACTGGTATAGAGAGGTAATAAGTGAGACTGGAAATGCTTGTTTCCCATAAATAGAAAATAGGATTAGCCTCCAAGTGAAAAGCAAAAACAAAACAAAGAAATCACAATCAGATTATCATTTCTCATCCACCACAATGGCTATACTCAGCCATAATCAAAAGCATGACAAGCATGTGGGAAATTTTCATTTTTACATTGGAGGTAGAATATAAATGATGCAGCTGCTTTGGAAATGGTCTGGCAGTTCCTCAAAAAGTTAAATATAGAATTACTGTATGACCCAGAAGTTTAATTCCTGGAACAGTGTATACCCAAAAATCAAAACATAACCACACAAATGTTTGTACATTATTCCTAATAGTCAAAAAGTGGAAACAACCCAATGTTCACCAATTGATGAATGAATAAAATGTGGTACATCCATACAACTGAATATTATTCAGCCATAAGAAGGAATCAAGTATTATTAAATGCTAAGACCCTGAAAATATCATGTTAAGTAACAAAAAAGCCTAAACACAAAAGAGCACATATTTTATGATTCCATTTATATGAAACATCTAGAATAGTCAAATTCATAAAAATGGAAAGTGGATTAATGGTTGCCAGGAGCAGAGAGTAAGGGGAAATGGGGAAAGAAAGCTAAAGGATGCAGATTTCTGTTTCTTCCTTATTTTGCTGATCTATTCCTTTAAGCTAATCTAATAACCCCATGACATCCCAATTTAAGATCTACCCAACCTTAACTGGCAAACTGAATCTGAGAACTGGAACTTCTAGACTAGTCTGAAAAAGAATCTGAGAAAGAGAAGAGAAATCGGACTGGGGAAAAAAGTACTTTTTTTTCTAAGTCTAGAAACTAAAAACTTGTTATCACTAACCACTGATGTTTACTGTGAACAAATGCATTACCCTTCACTTTTACAGGGTCAAAAACTAGCTAGCTATTAGTATATCACTATTATTATAAAATAATCTGTTTTTTTAAGATTTTATTTATTCCTTTCCAACTAGGGCCTGGCAGAATGGCTCCCGCAAAGAAGGATGGCAAGAAGAAGAATGGCCGTTCTGCCATCAACGAGGTAGTGACCAGAGAATACACCATCAACATTCACAAATGTATCCATGGAGTGGGTTTCAAGAAGCGTGCCCCTCCGGCACTGAAAGAGATCTGGAAATTTGCCATGAAGGAGAATAGAACTCCAAATGTGCACACTGACACCAGGCTCAACAAAGCTGTCTGGGCCAAAGGAATAAGGAATGTTCCATACCGTATCCGTGTGCGGTTGTCCAGAAAACATCACAAGTATGAAGATTCACCAAACAAGCTCTACACACTGGTTACCTACGTATCTGTCACCACTTTCAAAAATCTACAGACTGTTAATGTGGATGAGAACTAATCGCTGATTGTCAAATAAAGGTATAAAACTGCAAAAAAAAGAAAAAGATTTTATTTATTTATTCATGAGAGACACACAGAGAGAGAGGCAGAGACACAGTCAGAAGGAGCAGCAGGCTCCATGCAGGGAGCCTGACGTGGGACTCGATCCCAGGTCTCCAGGATCACGCCCTGGGCTGAAGTGCTAAACTGCTGGGCCACCGGGGCTGCCCATAAAATAATGCTTTTTTAATTGAGTGGTCAGACATTAGAAGAATAATCAAAATACACTGCTACTACTATTCTGGATCCAGTTCTACACCTCTAAAATAGAAAATAATTTCTCAATTCATGTCCCTACACTCAAAGTCTTTTGGATACTGAAAATAAACATATGCACATTTGGAAAGTATATCACAATGAATAAGGGAAAATACTATTACAAATTCCTACAATCTTTCTTTTTTATATTCCTATTTCATATTTAACATGATTCTTTTACTGTACCATCAACTCCTTTACTTTTTGTAGTTGCCTAAAATCTAGCAAAGCACTACATATTTATTCTAATGGTTGCTCAGACCCAGTATTTTCAGAAGAGTTTTAAAGAAAAAAACGGCAACACACACAAATGTATATTTTCCTTAAAAACATTTTACAATAAATGGCATGTTTATAAGCAGCAGTTTATTTTAACAATCAACTTGCCTCTAGAAGGCTCTAAAGACAATTAATGGGAAAGGAAGGGTGACTGGAAGTCTTGAACCTATGATTTAAAAGGATTCAGACAATGAGGACAAATTTTTGGTACCGTAAATGTACCTTTTACTAGCTATTTTACTTCAGTTTTGGGTGGGAAGGGAACAAGTAATGTTGCTAGATGACACAATTTAAGGATTTCCTTGTGTTTATTTGACATAAAACACCAACAATGAATTTTGTTTCCTTTCATTCAATTCTTATTTGCCCAAAATGTAACTTTTAAATAATTTTCTTATTTACCCTCTTTTAGCAGGTTAGAAACTGAGAATAAAAAAGTACAGAACCTAAACTACCATGAAGATCATCCAGCCATTTGCAACAACATAGATATCACTAGAAATTATAATGCTAAGCAAAGTCAAAGACAAATACCATTATGATTTGACTCATATATGGAATTTAAGAAAAAAAAACAAATGAACAAAGGAAAAAAAAAAAAGACAAACCAACCAAAAAATAGACTTTCAACTATATAGAACTGTTGCCAGAGGAGAGGTGCATGGGGGGGATCGGTCAAACAGCTGGAGATCAAAGAATGCACTTCTCAGGATGAGAACCAGGTGATGTATGAAACTGATGAATTATATTATACACCTGAAATTAACATAACACTCTATGTTAACTGGAATTAAAATTTTTTAAAATTAAGTCAGGTAACATATGTAAAATGCTTGGTCCAGGACCTGCCACATATAAATGGAAAAAATATTACCTATTATTATCAATATATGACAACTGCTTCTATAAAAATGTTCACTCCTTAAAAACTTCTCCTATAGATAGTGAAGAGTGGCTGTGTAGCTCAGTTGGTTAAGCATCTGCCTTCGGCTCAAGTCATGATCCCAGGGTCCTGGAATCAAGCCCCATGTCAAGCTCCCTACTTCACCCTCTCCTCCCCAGTAATGCTCTCTCACTCTCTCTCAAATAAATAAATAAAATCTTTAAAAAAAGATAGTGAAGAGATAGAATCATATCTGAAATGTATTTGGTGTTCATGTGAAAAAGTCAACCTATTATTAGAATCCTAACACTTCTTGAGACTCATACTCAACTGTAGTAATATACCTAAAATCCAAAATCAATCTCCAAATAATGGATATTTACACTGGTTCGTATTTTTTGAACCTCATTATACTGAACTGTAGTAATAGATCTAAAATCCAAAATCAATCTCCAAATAATGGATATTTTCGGTTGGTTCAAATTTTTCACTATTCTAAACATCGCAGTGTTCCTACACACTTAACCACTTACTTCCTGAGAATACTAAGAAATGAAAATACTAGCTTCAAGTATATGCACATGTTTATTTTAAGTAGGC
Source organism: Vulpes vulpes (assembly GCF_048418805.1). Lineage (NCBI taxonomy): Eukaryota > Metazoa > Chordata > Mammalia > Carnivora > Canidae > Vulpes > Vulpes vulpes. The sequence continues at coordinate 75,617,282 of NC_132785.1, forward strand.
TCCACACTCAACATGGGGCTTGAATTCACAACCCCAAGATAAAGAAATGCATGCTTAACCAAGTGAGCTAGCCAGGTGCTTCACATATGTACACTTTAAATATTGATACCTAACAGTCAAAATACCATCAAATTTACATTCCACTGCCAATATTATGAGAGGGTCTTTAAAAAAACAAAAACAGAAAGTTTATTTAAACAGGATGCTTGAGGCAGCCCGGGGGGCTCAGCAGTTTAGTGCCACCTTGGGCCCAGGGCGTGATCCTGGGGACCCGGGATCAAGTCCCACATCAGGCTCCCTGCATGGAGCCTGCTTTTCCCTCTGCCTCTCTCTCTCTCTTCTTTCTGTGTCTCTCATCAATAAATAAATAAAATCTTTTAAAAAAATAAAATAAAATAAACAGGATGCTTGGGGTGTCTGAGTGGTTCAGTCAGTTAAGCATCTGACTCTTGATTTCACCTAGGTCATGATCTCCGGGTCATGAGATCACGCCCTCACGAGATTCAAGCAGCAGAGTCTCCTTGAAATTCTCTCCCTCTCCTTTCACCCTCCATCTGCTCATGCACACACACATGCTTCCTCTCTCTAAAATGAATAAAATCTTTTTAAACAATCAGATTCTTGACTTGAAGGGGAAACTATCTAGGATTCATTTCTTTTAGAGTAATTTATGCCTGATAAAGACAGATTGACC